>NC_135854.1:5197500-5405000 GCF_029677425.1 Wolffia australiana | reverse complement strand
TGAGAGAGAGAGAGAGAGAGAGAGAGTCAGTGAGAGAGAGAGAGAGGGAGAGAGAGAGAGAGAGAGAGAGAGAGTGAGTGAGAGAGAGAGTGAGTGAGTCAGTGAGAGAGAGTGTGTGAGTGAGTGAGAGAGAGAAAGAGTGAGTGGAAGAGAGAATGAATGAGTTAGAGAGAGAAAGAGTGAGTGGAAGAGAGAATGAATGAGTGAGAGAGAGAAAGAGTGAGTGGAAGAGAGAATGAATGAGTGAGAGAGAGAGAGAGAGTGAGTGAGTGAGAGTGAGGGAGAGAGAGTAAGTGAGAGAGATAGTGAGAGAGAGAGAGAGAGAGCGAGTGAGAGAATGAGTGAGTGAGTGAGAGAGAGAGTGTGAGTGAGTGAGAGAGAGAAAGAGTGAGTGGAAGAGAGAATGAGTGAGTGAGAGAGAGAAAGAGTGAGTGGAAGAGAGAATGAATGAGTGAGAGAGAGAAAGAATGAGTGGAAGAGAGAATGAATGAGTGAGAGAGAGAAAAAATGAGTGGAAGAGAGAATGAATGAGTGAGAGAGAGAATGATTGAGTGAGTAAGAGAGAAAGAGAGATAGATTGAGAGAGATCAGGAGAGAGGGAGGATGGAAGACCTTGAGGATATCTGACGGTCGGAAGCCGCCGATCCACATGAAACACCTCTCCGCAGGGGTGGCCCACGAGCCGCTAAGGAGATGGAGCACGTCCGCCTTCATGGCCGCGTCTCTTAACTGGAACATCCTATTTTGGTGGTTCAGAGATTTGTCCAAAACCACTCGGAGGTCGCCATCTGGTAACCCTGCACGGATACATCGCTGTAATTCCGACAAATATCGTTCATCATCTTCCAGCCAACGCGCGTACTCCACCTCAAATATCGCCGCTCCTATTGCAGAAAAGGCGGCATCAAACCAGCGAATTTAACATCTAATAAATATATCTTTGCCAAGTTTTATTTCGAAAAGGAAAGCAATACAAAAGGTCAAATACATTAGTCAACAAATGTAAAACCATGTTAAGTGGACCTTTTTCGCACGAATATGTATGACATTTCCTTTCTAATAACTTCCTATTATTTGTTTCATTATTTTATTCTTTCTAGACGAGAACTAAAATAATATCAATAGAAGTTTTCGTAAATTGACAGTGCGTTTTTCAATTAAAACAAAGGTTATAGGAAGTTCTTGCCGGAGCTGAAGATGTTCGACGTGGCACCGCCAAAGGACGAGGCCTAGACATAAAAAAAAATTTAAAAAAATTTAGACTAGAGTCCGAGGCATCTGTAAGAGGCTTTTGGAGCAAGGAATAGATTGAGAAAGGAAGAGACCTGTGAGCGGGCCCTCTGGAGATCCTGCTCTAGCAAAGCGAGCTTCGCCTTGCTGGATTCTAACTGTAGCAAGTAAGCCTGTGCCGAGCAACACGTTGAAAATGTTAAGGCAAGGACATGGATACCTACAGGGATAGATAGATAGATAGATAGATAGATAGATAGATAGATAGACAGATAGATAGATAAGATAGATAGATAGACAGACAGATAGATAGATAGATAGATAGATAGATAGATAGATAGACAGATAGATAGATAAGATAGATAGATAGACAGACAGACAGATAGATAGATAGATAGATAGATAGATAGATAAATAAATAGATAGATTGATTGATTGATTGAGTGATAGATAACCTAGAGTCACATAAAAAAGAGACAGATAGATTGATTGATTGATTGATTAAGTGATAGATAACCTAGAGTCACATAAAAAAGAGACAGATAGATTGATTGATTGATTGATTGAGTGATAGATAACCTAGAGTCACATAACAAAGAGACAGATAGATTGATTGATTGATTGATTGAGTGATAGATAACCTAGAGTCACATAAAAAAGAGACAGATAGATAGATAGATAACCCAGAGTCACATAAAAAAGACAGATAGATACATAGATAGATAAAAAAGAGCGAAGATTATCAGATGTGAATGCACCTTCTTTTTCTGACGGCTCTTTCTTGCCGCTTCTCGGTTTTGCTCCAGTCGGCGGAGGGTCTGAAAAAAATGAGATGGGTAGTGAGCCTGGCCAGTATCGATTTGAATATCTCCTGTGGGGCTTGCATGAACATGCAGATATTGGATACGAGAAAATAAACTTACCTTAGGATCAGAAGATTTTCCGTCCTTTTCCACAGGTTTTATCTGCAAGATGGGAAACAATGTTGTTAGAAATATTTCCATAAATAAAAATGTTGCAACTCACCATCACACTGAGTTCCACGTCAAGACACGAATAAAACGGCAATAAATATATAAAATTATCGACCGTTTTGGGTATTCGTGTTGACGATCCACTGTTTCCCCTTGGTCACATCTCCTTGCCGGTCAAACAGAAAAAAATACTTTTAGCTTGGGCCAAGACCGAGGTAGACATCTTCTGCAAACAGTCATCTAAAGGGGATATCCTTTCTTTGTCGCCTGTCCTTGTTTCCCTAAGAGCTTTTCTGGCTGCATCTAAAGTGAGAGAGAGATATTCCAAGCTCGTTTGGAGAAATTCCCAGAAAAAATGGTAGTGATTACGCATGAAAGGCTCGAATGGGCACTCCCCAGAGAAAAAGGCTAAGCGATAAATTTATTAACGAATAGGACGATGGAACAGTAGCCCTGCTGCATAACCAAGGCCCAAAAATCTGACCTTCCTAGGCTTCTTGGGCTGATGATTTTCAACAGTAGATATTACTGTTCTTCCTGCAGAGCTGGACCTCTTCCGCTGTTTCCAACACCGGTTAGCCTTCATTCCCACTGAAGGCTCTGGTTCAACAGTGATCCTCTGACCCGACCCAGACTCTGTACTCGGCTGCGAGTTTTCCTGTCACGTCAATTAAATAAGTAAATCCTAATTTTCAAGGAGAGAGAACGAAAAGAGTTTCTGCTTGCCCAGCATGAAGTCTAAACCTTAATTTAAGAATGTTCACGTCAATTAAAGAAAATCCCAAATTTTTTAAGACAGAGAAGGAAGCAACCATTTATTTGCCCATATGAAGTCTTTACACATATTTTACCCTGTTCACGTCAACTAAATAATTAAATCCTTAAACTTCGTGGAGAGAGAAGGAAAAACGCTTTTCTTGCGGATCATGAATTCTTAACTTAATTTTACCATGTCTGCGTGAATTAAATAAATAAAATCCTTAATTTTTAAGTTGAGAGAAGGAAAAAAGATTTTCGTTGGCAATCTTGAAGTTCTAACCCTAATCTTACAATGTTCACTTTCTTGAAGCCCGGAGGCCATCCCCCGAGCATTTCCTGAGAATGTGGAGGCCTTCCCGGCAGAAGCGCTGCAAGAAAAAATGAATAATTCCCAAAAGACTGACTTTGAGAGAGGGATATTGTTAGATTAGTGGAGAGATAGGTAGAATGGGAGAAAGAGAATGTTAAACGTGCTTGGCGTAGGAAAGTGAAGTTACGTGGAGGGAGAAGAGCCGTTTTATGTTCTTTACATAATTATAGAGAGATACAGACTGGGAAAGAGAGAGAAATAAGACAAACATGTTCTCTCTGCTCCGAGAGCTCCTTGCATCAGAACAGGCTCCAGCTCCCTAATGTAGGAAGAACCTTCGTGATCCCTGATGTAAAAGAAAAACAAAACAATTAGCCCCCAACGAGATGAATCCGGAAAAAGAAACAAAGAATCGATAAAAATGATGTGCAAAAGAGACCCAACAAAAGCTATATGACATTGTTGATGGTGACGATGATTATGATGACGATGAACATGGACAAAATGCAATAAAATCTCCGAAAATATCAGAAAAAATAGAAATTGGATGAGGAATGGATGTTTGATGATACAAGAGATTGCGTATGTGGGATGATCCATGAATTCCGTAATCCTGAGATATATGGATGAACTCTAATTCCGAGATCCGCGAGTCTCCAAGATGCTGGTAGGCCATGACTGTTCGATCTCCTAAATCGCGATATCCATGGTTACAGACCCATGAGACGTTGTGCTTCTTCTGTTCTCCGTCTGTAATTCTGTGGCGGATCATAAAAAGAAGTAAAATCAGCCACCTTAATCGACAAAGGGAGACGATGCTGGAGAAAGAATAATAAAAATGATGAAGACCCACAAGACAAAAGAAACGAAAGATTTATCGTTGTAGGTGGCCTTCCCTCTCTCTCTCTCTCTCTCAACACACTCTCAGAGAGAAGCAGAGAGAAGGACGGGGAGAACTTGATGCACTGATGAGAAGAATGCTCAGAGGTTCCATTTTGACGGTTCAGTGGAAGAGCTCCGTCGCTGAGAACGACTGATATGAGCCTTGAGCCCTTGACCATTCATTGGCGTTCTCTCCGGGCTTCTATAATTACAAATGCTGCTCAAAACACTCGTGGTCCTGCCCATCTCCAGTCTGCTTCTTCGAAAGAGAGAGATATAGAGATAGGTGGAGGTAGAAAGAGATAGAGAAAATAGTAGAGAGAGAGAGAGGGAGCAGTAAAGAGAGAACAGAAAGGGGGAGATAGAGAAGAGAGTAGAGAGAGATAGAGAAAAGAGTAGAGAGAGAGAGGGAGAGGGAGGTAAAAGAGAGAACAGAAAGGGGGGAGATAGAGAAGAGAGTAGAGAGAGATAGAGTGAGGAAAGATAGACAAAAGATTAAAGAGATATAAAGACGGGGAGATAGAGAGAGAGAGATAGAAGGAAGGTGAGTTAGGGAGACAGATTAGGGAGAGGGAAGGTAAAGAGAGTAGAGAGTAGAGAGAGAGAGAGAGATTAGGGAGAGGGAAGGTAGAGAGAGTAGAGAGTAGAGAGAGAGAGAGAGATTAGGGAGAGGGAAGGTAGAGAGAGTAGAGAGCAGAGAGAGAGAGATTAGGGGAGGGAAGGTAGAGAGAGTAGAGAGCAGAGAGAGAGAGTGATTAGGGAGAGGGAAGGTAGAGAGAGTAGAGAGCAGATAGAGAGAGATTAGGGGAAGTTAGAGAAAAGAGAAGAGAGTAGAGAGAAGAATAGAGAAGAGAGTAGAGAGATATAGAGAGCCAGATAGGTGAAGACAACATTATTTTCATTTGGTGGGGCTCAACTCCGCCAATGATTCTTACTCCACTCATTGCAGATCTGATGATAAAACCCATCCGGTGACATAAAACCTCTCTTCAGGCAACATAACCCATTCGGTGAGAGAAAACGACAGCCTCGTCGACAGAAACCCTTTGGAGCGATTAACCGGCCCTCTCATCTTTCCCTTCCCTTATATAACATTCGGAGTTCATATCATCGTTGTTCACCGCCGAATGTGTTCATATCATTGTATCATTTGGCAAGAGATTCCTTGGCGAGTAAATTTGATGAATAGTTGACGTGAGATCAACAAACTGCGTAGATCCCTAGTCATCTCAACTGAGAGGATAGAGGAGCAACAACAACCAGAAAGAAGGTTGGGAGCAGAGGTAAGTATTCCCTCTTCTTACTATTTTTCATGCACGGCTTTGCCCATGGGGGAGTACTGTTGCTGGCTTTGTCGCCCTATTATCTGAAAAGGGGGAAGACAGTGAACGGGAATAAAAACACTGGCCAGTCTCGCCTCTCCTATTCATTTCCAAATCCGTCTTAAGACAGCCGAAGTCATGAATAGAACCCTTGCTTCTACTGCATCTGTCCTATTCCCTTGTTTTTATCTTTTTCTTTATCGCTCCATTTTCAGAATAAGGGTGAAGAATTATGTCACTACAGTGAACCGCAGAGCAGTGCACACAGTTTCTTTTGGAGGCCGACAAAATATTATTCCGATCTCTTCCTCCTCTATGGCAGCCACACAATTGTATTATTTTTTTTTCCGGATATAAAATCCTGTGGCCGTGGTGAATAATGGAGATCTCTCTACATCTCTCTAGCAGTAAGTGGGAGGTTTGGCTCGAACTAAAACCATTTCTTGAGTTTGAGAGGACTCTGACATAAGAGCCATAGAGGGTCTACAGTGGAAGAGGTCCCCTCGTGGAATCCGGTGTGGGTCCAAAACATGCATAATCAGGCTACATACTTTTCTAAGAGAGAGGGTATTCTTTTCTGGATTAATCAAGTGAAGTATGTTTCCTTTTCATTATCCCAGTTACACTTCATGCAATCGTCAAGAGAAATTCTTCAGAGTCCTCTCATGTCATATTGGGCGAGTTTGAGTAGAAATGTTTGTGCATCTATAGGTTGCCCTGAATTTTCGCCGCATCATAATCTTCTTTCACTTCTTTCACGTTGCTATTGTCGTCACGTCTATTCATCGATCAATTTTTTTTTCATTACAACTGCACAAAAAATTGAATAATTATCCATGTGGAGTGATGAACCGTGGAGAGTCTAGCATATGTAAAAAAGTTGTTCCCCATCTCATTATAATAAAATCAACATTCGAATATTTTTGGCAGACATGACATTATTAAAATGCCATTTTTAGCTGTTTGAACTAGTATGCATGGCAAGTGATAATGAAATAGCAAATAATTTAACTGATCAATTAGCTCAACTGCATTTTATTGCAAAGTATTACCTACCTTAATACCTAGATTATAACCACTTCATGAAAACTATGTCACCGTAACAACACGCGTTGCCATTTCAACAAGTTCACAAGAAAAAAAAAGTTTACAAGAAAATATCTACGTTACTCGCACATTAAAATGGTGTCAATGAGCTATGCACTAATAGTGTTGTAGCATAACCTTTATTTTTAAGTACGCGTAAGATACTAGAACTCTTAGGCATGAAAATTTGATTAAACATTTCTCTCAATAGAGACTAAAATAACCATTTACTTACCTTTCTGTTCAACTTTTTATTAGAATACCAAGAAATAAACTCTATCCATAACGTTTTGCGTGACTATGTAGTTTGATAAAATATATCAGTAACTGTGCGTGAAATTTTGATAAAAACATGAAGAAGGTAGAAAGGAAGCACATATGTTCATAATTACTTCTCCATCACTCTTAGTGTGTTACTTTTGTTGTCAATGGGGTTTTCTAAGCAATAATGTATTTTGTCATTAGAACATAACGTATACAAAAGTGTCTAAATCTCAATGGTGCATTCTCAAAGTTTCACTCATTGTTTTTTTATGAAGATTGTTTTTCTTCCTCATGTTTTATGGTTAAAATCATTGCTTAATAAAATTTGATGATGATCCACAACTTTTTTCCCATCATTGCTCCATCTCTCTCTTCTCTGGTCTGGTGTCTCTCACCTCTTATGACATTTCCTCGTTAAGGTTTAGCAATATACTGGTTATTATTTGACCTTTTGTCTTCCATTTCTAGGTGATATTTTATGTTCGCAACGCCATTTATTTGGTAACGTCCTGGTGCTCTTGATTTCTTTCAACCCCTAATTTGGAATGATCCTTAACAAAATGAGATAATAATATTTATGATGTGCTCAGAGGAAGAGACAGAAAGATGGGATGAGTGAAAGGGAGGTATTGAAAGGTGAAGAGTATTAGATAGATAGAGAGCGAGGACGAGAAAGAAAAAGGAGGGAGTGACGAGAGAGAAGAATAAGCGTTAGAGAGTGTGAGAGGCGAGTTAAAGAATGAAAAATAAAAAGATAACGATACATATATTTATATATATATATATACATATAACGGGACAGTGGTTAAATGAGGGATGGAAGGAAATAATGAAAAAAGGATAACAAAAGGAGAAGAGGACGGTGGGGTAAATGAAGGAATGAGAGTTGGGATGACGAGAATGAAATAATGGGGAAATAAGAGGAGTATATGTTGGGGTTTGCGAACAAAACTCACTACTCACTTGGATATGCAACACAACATCAACACAGAAAATGAAATTTAAAACTTATTTTTTTATTTTCATACTAGGTACATATATAGGAACTTATGTTCCAACCGACATAGTAACCGATATAAAAGTCTTTAGAAAAGTCAACAATACTAACATATCCTCCTTATTGTTGACTGTTTGACTCCGACATGATCTCTAAATTTCTCAGATCCTCCTTGAGCCAAAGCCTTGGTAAATCCATCTGCAACTTGATCAAGAGATGAACAATGTTTCATAATAATTGCTCCGGCATTGACTTGTTCTCTAATATAATGATGTTTTATCTCTATATGTTTGGTTCTTCCATGAAATACTGGATTCTTGGCCATAGCAATTGTTGACATGTTATCACATGACAAAATAAAAGCTTTTTCTTGATCTACACCAAGATCCTTCAACATCATTTTGAGCCATATTCCATGTTGACTTGCACTTGCTGCAGCTACATACTCAGTTTCTGAAGAAGATAATGCCACTATCTCTTGCTTCTTTGAACCCCATGAAACAGCTCTTGAGCCTATGAGAAAAACATATCCACTCGTACTCTTTCTTTCATCTCTATCTCCTGCCCAGTCACTATCCACATATCCTCTCAACTGAAGATTAGATGATCGATCATATAGTAATCCATACTCCTTGGTTCCACATATATATCTCATAATTCTTTTCACTGCTCCAAAATGATGGGTAGAAGGATAACTCAAAAATCTTGACACCAAACTCACAGATAGCATAATATCTGGTCTTGCATTTGTCAAATACATTAAACTCCCCACCATGCTTCTGTAAAATTGCTCATCGACCAAAGTCATACCATCATTCAAAGTCAACTTTTCATTTGAATTCATAGGAGTAATACATGACTTGCATGATATCATATTAATTTTTTTAAACATTTCTGATGCATACCTTTCTTGAGAGATAAATATTCCCTTTTCATCTTGAAATATTTGAAGACCAAGAAAATGATGAAGTAAACCAAGATCAGTCATCTCAAATTCAGACATCATTAGGTTCTTGAATTCTTGAATAAGAGAATCAGACGATCCCATATAAATCATGTCATTAACATAAATACTCACAATCATAATATCACCTTTGCTCCTCCTGATGTATAAGGTATGTTCATTTTCACTTCTTTGAAAACCATACTTTATCAAAAAATGATGTAACCTTCCATACCATGCTCTTGGTGCATGTTTTAAACCATATAAAGCTTTCTTCAACTTGTAAACTTTGTCCTCTTTTCCTTTAACCACAAATCCTTCGGGTTGCATAACATAAACTTCTTCATTCAAAATACCATTCAAGAAAGCAGATTTAACATCAAACTGATATACCTTCCACGTCTTTTGAGTTGCAATGGCTAACAAAATTCTTATTGTTTCAAGTCTTGCAACAGGTGAAAATGTTAGCTCAACTTTATCTTACTATTGTAATAAGTCAGTAGCCTGAACTCTTGGAGCTTTGCTTTTACTTCTCTTCCACAATCCTTATGAAAACTCCAGCTCTGCTACCAATCTGTTGGGGCTTGGGAACAAAACTCACTACTCACTTGGATATGCAACACAACATCAACACAGAAAATGAAATGTAAAGCTTATTTTTTATTTTCAAACTAGGTTCATGTATAGGAACTTATGTTCTAACCAACACAGTAACCGACATGAAAGTCTTTAGAAAAGTCAACAATACTAATAGTATAACGGGAGAGAGAGAAGACAGTGGGAGGGACTAAGAGAATGAAATATTGAAGGAACACACTAGAATATGGATAGTGGAGAGAGAAGAAAATAAGTGCAGTTAGCATTCAAGATGACGTTACAGGAGAAGAAAAAAATGGAAAAATGCTCATCCATTTTTTCTTTCCTTACTTTGAAAAATAGCGGTTCTCTTCTGCTATGTATTGTAAGGTTATTATGACTAAGCGAACCCATATGCTCTATATAAGGGCAACCTCATAGAGGATTTTAATCTATATGTTCTCTATTCCTTTTATCTTTTTTTTCTTGCTTTGAGAGGGTGTGACGCCCTAGAATTTGTATTAGAGAGAATTTGATCTATGGGGAGAGAAGTAGCAGTCTGTAGAAAGGTCTCACACCCACTCTCAACAAAGAAGAAATAAGATACACATAAACTTGACATGATATTCCACTGTAGAAAAACAGACAAAGAGTTGCCCATTTATAGAGCAAAAGATGCTGACTTTGTCCTAACTACCTTGTTGTAAAAGAAGGGAAAAAATAATGAAAGAATAATTAGTAAAAGAAGAAGAAAGAAAGGCTCGTTGGCCATCTGTCCAGCCAGTTCTTCCGTCAAGTTTCAATAAGCCAACAATCTCCCTCTCAAGCTGGAGGTTCAGCTTCCGTCTGGTTCAGCTTCCTTCGTAGTTCAATAAACTTGACTTTTCCCCCTGAGACTAATGATACGTCCAAATTAAGGGTTTTTATGGTGTTGTTTTGATTCAGACTTAACCAACAATATTTATGAAAATTTTCCACTTAAATATAGGGAAAGTAAGGGGTCGATCCACAAAGAGGCAGAAACTTAATTTCAGAATTTTTTCTCAAGATTGGGGTAGAGACAATGATTTAAAAAGTGAAAAAATAATTTCTGCAATTTTTTAAAATTTTTACGTAGTTTCTATAATTCCCTATGATTTCAGTTAAAGCCAAAATACCAAGAAAAACACAAAAAAATATTTTTACACTAATTTTCCTAATTTTTTTAACAAAAAAATCAGAAATAAATATTTTTAGAATTTTATGGAATTTAATTTACACGAAAAATCACTAGAATGAGAGTTAGATATTTTTTAGATGTTAAAATGAATGTAAATTGATTACATGGATTTCCTGGGTTTTTTCTAATTTTTTCAAAATTTGTAAATGCTTAATATAATTTTTTCTATTTTTCTGATTTTTACAGATTTTGTAATAATTTTTTAAATACTAAAAATATGCAATTTACCTACTCCGGCAATCGCCGGCGACAGAGGCGGCGGCCGAGCGGTGGCGGCGGCAGTGAGTGGCGGTGCGGCGGCAGCGGAGCAGCAACAATGGCAGCAGTGTGGCGGTGGCGAGCGGCAGCGGCAGCAAGTGGCGGCAATGCGAGGGGGCGGCGGCGATGCAGTGGCAGCGGCAGACCAGATGAGCTGGCGGGCCTGGTGTGACCTCTGTAGGGCTGGCTTTTGTGGGTTAGTCCACTAAGGTTCAGCCCAATTTGGCTAAGTGAAGACTTAGCCAAATGGGCTTAAACCTTATTAGGCTTAACCCAATGGTCAGGACTTAGCTGATTTGGCTAAGTCCTGCACAGGGCAACCCTGTGCCCTGCGGTCGTGTGCGCTGCCCACGCACGGACCGGCGAGCAGAGGGCTGTCCGTGCCGCACAAGCACCGCACGGTGGCGGCTAAAAGAGGGAAATTTTGATTTTTGAAATGATAAAAGTGATATTTTAATGCGATTTTTTTTGGGATTGAAAATGGGAAATGCTTGAGGGTCTAGAGAGAGGTAGGGAGATGTTTTATAGGGAGAAACAAATGTGTTTAGGGAGAGTAAATGTCAAAATGAGAGGATAGAGAGAGAAAATGAAGAGATAGAGAGAGAAAATGAATAGATGGTGTAGAGAGAGTGTGAGAGGGAATTTGAATGTGTAAATGAAGGAGTTTTTATGAAATTTTTAGGGGATGAACTAGGGATATGGAAGAAGGTCTAGAGAGAAAAATAACCAATTGTGGAGAGAGGAAAGACCAAAATGAGGAGATAGAGGGACAAAATCAAACGAGAGTGTAGGAGTTTGAGATAGAATTTGAATGTGCAAATGAAGAAGATTTTTATGAAATTTTTTGGGGAGTAACTAGGGATATAGATGAAGGTATAGAGAGAGAAAAACCTACTCTAGAGAGAGAAAGTAGAGAAAATGAGTGTTTAGAGTGGGAAAGTGATGGATTCTTAGGGTAAATGGATGGGAAGTGATGGAGAAAGTAGAAATCTAAGATCCTAAAGCCTCAATACAAGTTAAATGATCCCCCAATACTTCCTC
Organism: Wolffia australiana; assembly: GCF_029677425.1. NCBI lineage: Eukaryota > Viridiplantae > Streptophyta > Magnoliopsida > Alismatales > Araceae > Wolffia > Wolffia australiana. The sequence goes on along the minus strand of NC_135854.1, from coordinate 5,393,139 downwards.
TCAAGTGTGGATTCTTATATTTTTCCACAATCAGGTGTTGTTCAATGCAAACAAGAGATGGGATTAAGAGAAAACTTCAATAAACTTACATTAAGCAGGTTGAACAACCTGGATTATGAAAAATGCCTTGTCCTGCTGTCCAGCCACTTGTTATAGCATGTCCAGAATGAGGGAAAATTAGGGAGAAAAATTCTATTTATACATTGGGAGAATTACTAAAGTACCCTTTTGGGCATTTTCTATTATATTTTCTTTCCATTTTGCCTCTTTTTCTCCATCGGTTGGGAGCTTCCCCTTGTAATCTTTAGCTTCTTTCTTTATAAGGCTTTTGAGAGCCCAATGGAAAGGTCAGGTAGTGGCCCATCTTCCTCAAATTTCTCTTTTGAAGGTCCACAACTCCACTTGATCCTTTCAAGCCTCTTTGTAGAATCACTAAACTCACACAAATTCCCCAACTCTTTAAGAGTTACCATCTTCTCATTCCTATAAATTTCTGCACATGTGAAAATATAGAATACTCATCAGTACTACAATTGCTTAACTTCAAAGAAGTTGAGGAGTTTAGTAAAAAATAACCATAAAGTGAAAAAATTAGAATTTATACCTAGTGCATAAATTTAGTTAATTAGAGTGATAACATGATAAATTCTAAATTAATAATACCAAAACATTTAAAATCTATTAAAAAATACATGCATTTATCATGTTATCAACTTGGTGATGATGTCCACAAATTATTCATTATAAATGACATGCTCCAATACAATCTGCTTCTTCTCAAGAGAAAGCCAGATAAAATGATATCGAGTCTCAATGTGCATCAAGAGGCTATGGAACACTGGGTTCTTGGACAAATCAATAGCATACTTTTTGTTTATCTTAAAATTGATATTAATATGTTATGTGTTCTTGAGATTTTCTATCAATCGAGATAGTCACACTCATTGACATGCCGTAGTAGTGGGAGCTACATACTCTGTTTCACAAGATGAGAGTGCTAACATATTTGACCCATGGAAGAATACTACACCAGTTGTACTCTTCTGATCTTCTTGGTCTCCATCACTATCACTATATGAACAACCCATGATAACATCTTCTCCTCCTCCCTCATAGAACAAACCGAAATCCAGTGTCCCCTTCACATACCTTAGTATTTTCTTGGCCGTTCCCATATGTTAAGTCATTGGATTCTCCATAAATCTGCTAAGAAAAGCAACTGAGGACATTATATCAGGTCTAGTATGGGTGAAATACCTCATGCTCCTAATGAGGCTTCTATACTCTGTGGAATTCACTAGTGGATGAACTCCTTTTGCTGAACTTGCATCGTTCTTCTAAAGGATTCTGAATTGGATTACAATCCACCTTCCAAAGGAATCTCCGGCATCTTCTTAGCATATCCCCTTTTTACCCAACCTGATTTTTCCAGTCTTTTGAGGCACCTTAATTCCCAAGTATGAAGTCATCAAAGATCACTCATCTCAAACTCTTCGCTCATTTGGGCTTTAAACTTCTCAATGTTTTCTTACTTGGACCTGTCACAATGAGATCATCAACATATACACCTGTCTGCAAGTAAAAATATCCTGAGATTCTCTAGTAGATCGCTTGCTTCTCTGAACTTATTGTGAATCCAAGAGAAAACAAGCATTTGTCTAATTTGGTGTACCAAGCTCGAGGTGCTTGCTTCAAACCATAAAGAGTCTTTTATAACTTCATCACTAGGTGCTCACTTCCTTTATTCACATAGCCCTAAAGCTACTTCATAAAAATTTCCTCTTCCAAATCTACATTAATAAATGCATATCATCCACCTTGTGTTGCAAGAGCGATTAGCACCCTAATAGTCTCCATCATGGCTACTGGAGCATATACCCCTCCATAATAAATCCCATGCTTTGGAGCACAACCTTTTGTTACTAACCTCTCGTATGCCTCACCACATCTCCATGTGGGTTCCTCTTCTTTTCGTAAAGCCATTTGAGACTGATGGGCTTACAACTAGATGGTGGATTGTCTAGTGAAAAAGTGTCATTCTTCTTTATATCTTCAAGCTCCTCCTCCATGGAATGCCTCCATTTTTCTGCCTTTGCAGCTTCAAGATAAGTGGCAGGCTCTTCCTGAGCCAAAATAATTGTGATGGATCAACATGTATTTGTATAGAATCATCATAAACCTCCTGAAGGTTTTTCAGTCTTCTAGGTGAATCCTCCTCCAATGTCAGATCCACACAATGTCCATGATCTGAAGTATGATCATGACCTTCATCATGAATTTTATGTTGATCTTCATACACCACATAATCACCCTGACCATCATCCACATTTGTGAGATCGTATATATTTGGAAAAGCGAATGTACCTCTATCTTCATACTCCTTAGAGGACTACCAATCCCAATGACTGATTTCTTCAAATGTCTCATCTCTACTAACATGAACTTTGTTAGTTTGCAGATCATAGAATTGGTAGGCTTTTCTGATAGTCACATTGCCAATAAAATCGATAGGCTTACTCTGACCATCAAATTTCTTTAGAGAATCAAACGCCCTCAAGTGCTTTACATTTGGCTTTATCCCTTACCAAACTTCATAAGGAGTAACATCATCTAGGCATCTAGTAGAAGCACGATTCAAAATATAAACACAAGTTTTGATTGCTTCACCTTAAGTTCATGGCATAGGTGCTTCTCCTTTAACATACTTGTGACCATGCCCATAATAGTCCTATTTCTTATTTCATCCACACCATTCCGCTGTGGGGAATATGGCATTGAAAGATGATGCTTGATTCCCTGCACATTACATTAAGAAATAAATTCAGAGGAATTAAACTATCCCCTTGTTCATTTCCGAGACTTCCAATCTTCACATCCTTCTCTTTTTAGCTATAGTCTCGAATTTGAGAAAAGTTTTAAATACCTTGCTCTTCTACTTCAAAAGAGACCCACATAAGTCAAGAATAATTATCAACCAGTAGTAACAAATACCTTCTTCCTCCAAATGTGTCAGGTGATATTGGTTCACAAAGATCACCATGGACGAGTTCCAAGGGCCTAGAAGACCTAAAAGATGTAGCAGGAGGAACTGGACATCTATGTTACTTGCTAGCAACACAATCTGTATACAGATTTTCTTGGACTTCTATTTGAGGAAGACACTTGACTATCTCTTGAGATGACAACTTTTTCAAAGAATGAAAATTCAAATGCCCATACCTCTTGTGCCACATCCAAGTCAAATCTTAATTGGTTTCAGCAACTAGTATTTCAACTTCAACAAGTACAGGGTTGATCTATTTTTATGCTTCTTCACTAGAAGCCTTCCATGTTCATCATATATGAAGAGAAAACCTGCGTGCAACACCGTCTTACATCATTACCAATCTAACTGCCCAAGACTCATAATGTTAGGCTTAAGTCTTGGAATATAGAAGACATTACCCAACTCCATTTGTCCTCCATCTTGATGCCTTAATAGAATGTTTATTTTTCTTCAAATCTCCAAGATAGACCCATTTACAGATCTCACAAAACCATGTGGAGTTTCATCTAAATCTTCAAACAAGGTTCTGTCACCAGTCATGTGATTTGTTGCACCAATATAAAGATACCACATCCCATCTTCCAAGTGTTTCTCTTCGACTCCTTGGAACAACACATATGTGGGTTCTTTAGAAACTACCATTAAGAGTGTCAATGGGTTCTCTGTCATCAGCATTCGCAAGGTGGACCTTTTCCGCCTTGTCTCTACGACATTCATAAGCATAATGTCCAAGTTTTTCACAGTTTTAACATCTCACTTTGGACTTGTCACGGGGCTTCTCTTCATCTTTGTTATCGTAACCTCTACCACCATATCCTCTTCCTTTGCTTCTACCATGAATGCGAGCTCTTCCACTAGAGCTTTTGACATCATGCTTATTGATTTTCCCCACTGCTTTTGCCAAAAGAACCTTTTCATCTCATTTGACTCGACAATTCTTCATCTTATCCTCATGGAGCATGAGAGATCCAACGGCTTCATCCAATGTCATAGTATCAATATCAGTGAATTGCTTGATAAATGTTGCAACATCATCAAACTTAGGCAGTGTAGCTCGGAGGAATTTAGCTGTAATGACCTTTTCATCACTGAATTCACCAAGGCTTCCCATCTCAGTGACAACTTTAGAGAGCTTCCCTTCAAAGTCAGTCATAGTCTTTCTGTTACCCATCATGAGTGTTTTGAATTGCTTGCTCAAATATTGGATCTTTGCCTTTATCACTCGATCAATGAGAACATTCTTCTTGCGCAAAATCTCCCACGTCTCCTTTGCGATTTTCTTGATATTAAATTGCTTGGTGATCCTCTTTGAGATCATGCCAAACATTGTGGACAATGCTTGTCAATCTTTGGTCCTCAACACCACTTCGGTCTTAATGGCATCCCAAACACCATGGGCCTCTGGAAGGACTTCCATTCTCATTGCCTAATATGAGTAGTTAGCTTTTAAAAGTATAGGAAAACTATTACCTGGTTTGGCCAGAGATTTTATGGTTGTTACAGTAGAAGCCCTGACGTTCCCATCTGTAGGTGATGCATCATGAACTTGGGATGCAGCTCAACTCCTCTTGGGTGGCGTGGTAGATTCTCCGCTGTCATTGGATCAAATTATCTATGATACCACTTGTAGGAAGGTCTCACACCCACTCAAAACAAAAAAGGAAGAAGATAAAAGGAAAGAGCTACAACTTCAACGAAACATGAGATGATATTACCATTTAGAAAAAATAGACAAAAAGAGTAGCCCATTTATAGAGCAGAAGATGTTGGCTTGGTCTTAACTACCTTGTCGTATAATAATGGAAATATAATGAAAGATGAAATAGTAAACGATGAGGAAAGAAAGGCTTGATGGCCCTTTGTGCAGCCGGTTCTTCTATGAAGTTTGAATAAGCCAGCAAAGGCTAATGCACCATGTGTAGCAATAATTAAGGCAGGCAAACTAGCATTTCCATCCCCATTTCTTATTCTCAACAATACAGCTTATCCTTTTTGGGAAAGAGAAAGGAGAGCTACCTTAAAGCATATGGCCTCGAGAATGTCATCAAGGGAGATGATGTTCCTCAAAAGATGGATTGGCCATCAAGGGAGCCACTTCTGAGGGTTTCTTCAAGCATGAGAAACACAACATGAGGACAAGTGCTCTTGGGTCATGCCATAGAAAGACCAAGATCATGCCTGATGAAGAATCTTAAATGCATGGGTGTGGACGAGAACATGGCAGAGGTCATGGAAGACAAAGCCTACACAATTGTGAAGGTAAGCCTACACAATAAGAGGGCTATCAGAAACCCCAAAAATAAGTCTATTATTTGAAGTTACAATTGTGACAAATTTTGGAGACTTTGCTTTTGAATGTGACAGTTGATGAAAATATATGTGGGGTAAAAGCCAATCACACATTCCATCATTCCATGTTCATTAGTACAACATACTCATTATAGTACACGTGTGATGCTTATGATGAAGTCCATGAATACATGATCTGACTTAGTGAATTATGATGAGATCGTAATACAGAGATCACTAGTCTTTAAGCATGTATTCAAAATATTCCAATCCGAAGGATACTCGAGAATGATATCGAAGTATCTGGATAGAATAGCACTATCTAGCCTCACTCATATGATGAGTATGGTCATCTGACGAAGGCGAAAATGGGTGTAATTTTGTCGTCGTTGTTATTTTTGCTTTGATCAAATAATATTTTTAATTTGTAATCTTACTCAGATAGGTATAGTGTTCAGTAAGGTCGTCTCCACAGGGATTGGCTCTTAGAGATAGAATTCAACTAATGAGTAGGATAGTAAACAAACACCACTAGGTGTTTCTTGCAATGTCTAAGAGAGAACAATGAAAACTTTAATAGTGATTTATAAAGGACATCCTCTCTACAGATTTTATCTAGACCCATATTTCATAGATAGGTAGAGGGGGTAGATTTGTGATTTTTGGAAATTTTTGTGGAAATTTTAGAGGTCTAATAATTGAAGAAAATGCAGAGCCAAGCATGGAAGTTTAAATGTGTGATGAAATGCTTAATAGAAGATATTGGATTTTGAGGTATTTATAGAAGAAATGAAATCGATTTTGTATGTATTTTTATCATAGTATGTATATATATCAGGAAGTATATCTTGCTAGGTTTTATTCTATATATATATATATATATATATATATATATATATATATATATATATATATATATATATATATATATATATATATTTAAAGAGTTTGCACGAAGTGTGTTTGTGGAAATGTTGTTGGGATATTGCTCAAAATCGAATCATTTTGATTTTGATTTCAAGGAGATGGATTGAGGATAACTCTTTAATACTTGGTTAATATTCTATTAAAGCTATTTACCAAAACAAATTGAGCTACTTATCGGATTTCGCATCAGCTCAGGATCGCCGGTGGCTCCAAACCCCGCTTTGGCTGCTCGTCCTTCAGGTAATTATTTCTTCTCCGTCTTCCACTCTTTTCTCTTCCTAATCTCCCTTCATGTCATGGCTCTGTCAGCGATGTTGATCAAGAGACCGAGGAGAAATGATAAGAAGGCGAAGGATCTTCTCCTTCGGCGATTAAATTTCAAAAGATCAGTTTAATATTACAACGGCGAAAGATACACGTTCAGGGCCATACAATGAGATTTTATAGTGTCAAACTTTTCTAAAGTTTCCCTCCTGCGATGTGGGATCATTTCTCTTCACTTTTCGTCAGCCAGACGGCAGCAAAAAGGCGGCAATTTGCCTCCTCGTCACCAAAATTTGGTCGACGGCAATGACGAGGGAAACCAAAAGGGGCAACAGATCGTTAGTGATCCACGATCGTTGGATCTTTTGTTGGGCAATTAAATCATAGCCATGAACCCTCTTAAGATCTAGTGGACCCTGCTCTGTCAACGGCGCTACGTCAGCTTTTGTTGTCCTTATTTCCGTTACTGATTCGTCCAGGTCAGTGTTCCGTGATGAGTTGTGGCCTCAAATAAAAGAGAAGAAACAAAAAGAAACTAAAAGACAATCTTGGTCATCCGATCTTCCGAAGGAAGATCGATGGTCAAGATTATAACATCCTTTTTAATAAAGCCCGAACCGCCACGGGGTTTGGGCCAGGTTTGCTAGAAGCCCGGTCGGGTTTTGTTCAAAAATTTAATAAGACCGCGGCCCGATGGTCTGCAATCATTATCTTGCCATAAATAGCCTGGCCCAATCGCGTTTGAGATATGAGATTTCAGCAATCCCATATTGTCGATTATAAAAAGTTGGATCAGTATACAATTTCCAAAAGCAGTACTATAAAGAATTAAAATAAACCATTTACCTTGGGTGCTAACTAGGATTACCTCTTGGGCTGCTCTGAGGCATCGGCCTTAGCTGCGCTTGCGCGGCTTGTGTCACCTACAGGTGGCTTGCAGTGCGCCTGCGTTGGCTACGCCTTGGCGGCTCCTTAAGAGCCAATCTTTTTTAATATTATATTTTTATTATTTATTTTATTTTTTTTTTCTTTCTACTTAATCAACGAAGTTTATGCTATTTTTTAGAGATACAAAAACTCATTAAAAACATGACATTTTACATCATGACTGAATAATAGCATGAAAATAGAATTTAACATAAAAAGGCATATTCATTTCATTATAGGACTTCATAACCCCTTAAGAAACGTCGATTTGCAAGCATGATTAATGACTCGTCATTGTTCTCATAGCCATTAGTGAGGAGACACTAAGGATACATAGTGGGTGCTCTTTAGTGGAAAGAGTTCACTGAATTGATGTGTACAAAACCTTGACTGGTGTTATACCAAACTGTCAATCAGGTTAATTCATATCACAGTTGTGTAAGTGGTTTGTAGATTTGAGGCACCAAAGATTTCTTATGGATGGATTGTTATACTTTGACTATGATGTATGAGTTTTTAATCATGGGATAATAAATAACCTAACTTTATGTACCTCAAGAAGTTCACGAAGATGATTGAGTGGTCAAGGTGGGATCGTCTACCCTCAGTATAAGAGGTGACATCACAAGGAAGCTGATGCTATGAAGTCCTTGGCCAAGGCAGTAAAATATTTGAGAAGAGTTCTCTGATGATTTCTAAACACATCTCGAATAACTAATTACGGTTTGATAGTTCACCATACCCTAAGTCATCCTTGGACCGTCAAATGAATGGGGGACAATACATACACAATAATTGATGACAAACATGTTCCATTAGTGGGACGATACACACTCATTTGTATCTTCTAGAGCATGAGGTGTAGCTTGGCACCCCACGTGTTGGAGAATCAACCTATTGATTGGGTAAAATTGATCTGACATTAATTCATCTATATGATGATATAGTTAATTAATTTGCAAGGCCAATAAAAGTTATTGGACCATTCGAGTCATTAACTAGACTGATACATGGACTTAAAGGGTCACACAAAAATGGTCTTTTCGACGTCGAAAGTTCTATTTATGTTTGGGGGGTTATATGAAAAATGCCCACTTAGCATAAAGAGGGGAATGTGATGGATATTATGTGGCGTCAAGCCAATCAGACAACCATGTTTATTTGAGTTCATTGAATAAAATATTTATGTTCATTATTATTCTGTGTAATGTTTATAATGAATTCCATGAATACATGCAATGACTTAGTGAACTATGATGAGATCATAATGCAATGATCACTGGTCTTCAAACATGTATTCCAAATATTCCTATTCAATAGATAGTCAAGACAGACATCGAATTATCCGGATAGAATGACATTAGCTGATCCTACTTATACAATAAGTATTGCTAATATTGTGGCTATTACTGTGGCAACACTAAGGACAGATAGTGGGTACTCTTTGGTGAAAGAGTTCACTGAATTGATCTGTATGAATCCCTGAATGGTATTATACTTAAATATCAATCAGGTTGATTCATGTCACGATTGTATAAGTGATCCACTGACCTGAGACACCAAGGACATCTCGTGAATGGACGACTACATTTTGACTACAACTTACGACCTCTAATCATGGGACTCATACAAGTCATAGCTCGGATGTAGTAATAAGCTTACGTAGCTGATTGAGTGGTCAAGATGGGATCATCCATCTTTGATATAAGAGGAGATTGATTCAAGGAAGATGATGCAGAAAAATATCTGGCCAGGGTAGTGAGGATATTGGAGAAGGCATTCTCCAATGATCCCCCTTAGGCATCAGGACTAATCGAATGATGGATTAGGGTTTGACAATAAACCATACTTTAAGTCATTCGAGAGTCTCGCATGGATTATGAATTATACATATATGATAACCAATGACTGTGGAGGTTCCATGAGAGAGTTCAACACTACTCGACATCTTCTTGAGCATGAGGTGTAGCTTGACAACCCACAGATTAGAAACTTAACCTGTCAATTGGGTTAAATCGATCATCATTTAATTAATCTATATGTTGATATAGTTAGTTAATAGGGTTGGTCAATAGTTATTACTGGGCCACTAAATTTATTAACTAGAATGAAACATGGACCTAGAGTGTCACACGCACAAGGTCATAAGGGCCTTGGTGGATATATTTTACTTTATAGGGTTTTTGAGAAAAACCTTAAGTGAAATAAAGAGGGATAGGGCTCTCATTTCAAGCACCCAGGTCCACCAGATTTGAGAGTCCCTCTATTTCTGCACTCCCTTCTCCACTCATCCAAGGAGAGTGTTTTCATGGTGAGAAGATCTTCTAGAGTTTCAAGAAGAGTTGAAGAATAAGATGTGGAGATCCAATCGCTGAGTGATTGCGTGGATACTTCTAGAGGCCGGACACATGAACAGCTTCAAAACGATCCCAAAGTAACAAAATCAAGGGTGGAACAAGTTTCCCAAAAGGTACATTGACTATATGTGTTAAAGATCGATTCTGAATCGACCAACATGCTTTTGCATACATTGAAACGTGTTTTCCATGGACGAATCAAGGCACCGAACCCAATAGAAGGCCCTTAATGATATTCACTCATACCATAATAGTTGAAGGACCTTCCCTTTCTTCTCCTTTCTCCCCACACCTCCTCTACACTTTTGATACGATCAGGATGACGTAACGACGATGACAGAGGGTAAACAGAGTTTGCAAGGGTGAAAGAGGAGATTCGACATGACAAGGATCACATGGATATGTCTAGAGGCTGTACACTTGATTAGTTTGACTCATCTCACTCGAGGTCTGAGAAATCACGAATCTGATTTGTACATAGGTTCTTTGTTTCATCTTTTATTGATGTCATTATGATTCATTTTAGTCTTTTGTTTCAATTATTCACCTAGATCAAGGACTCTAGAACCCGACAGCAACTGGATGGAATTGACAAACTACCTAAGGCTAGAGGTGGTCTCAAGACTACTAACTGTTATCATAGAGGATGATTTTATTCTATCTCAAGCTATTCATGAGCAACCAGAGAGCATTAGTTTTTGTTATCTAGACACTAGGGCGAGTCATCACATGAATTGATACAAGGAATTTATTCATGAACTTGAGAATAAAACTGGAAAAGAGAATATCAAAGATCAATCGACAATGGAGATATATGGAGAAGTATTACATGGCTGTTCAACACAAAAATGGAGATGCATTAACTTAATGTAATGTTCTCTATGTGCTTAATTTTTTTCTAACATTCTTAGTGGTTGACAACTTGAAGAAAATGACAGATAGATAATAATGGAAGGTATCATGCTCAAGATTCACAATGAGGATGAAATGATTGTTGACCGCGTTATGATGACATTGTAAACCATTATAAGACGAGATTGTTGGGCACGTGGCCACTTAAGTGGCACGTGACTCACTTATTTTTTAGCCCATTAGGCTATGTTTTCAAATATGGCATGTTATATTGGGCAGGAATAGCTCATTTAGGGCATTTTACCCCTCGTTCAACGAGAATTTGTTGTGCTTAGGTTGTAGACCTCATCTAAAGCTCACCACAAGGTGGAAGAAGGCACCAGAAGCTCCTATGACACAACAGGAACTCTAAAGGGCCCAAGAACCCAGACTCCTGCTTGTGGAGCAGTAGGAGCTTGTGGAGGGTGCAAGTTTATGCCATCTAAGGGCACATTGAATGAAGTAAGGTATTTCTCAAGTGGAGGACATGGAGAGAAGACATTAAACGGGTTTATCCAGGTTCTTGTGTTATCCATCAGACCTAGAATAGCATTTCACTTGTGCTTGAGTCATTGAAGAGGTCTTTGGAAGTGACATTGAGATTCCCTGTTCTTTTCTATTGTTCTCTTGGACTTGATTACCAGGTGGTTGGACCTTATTTCATATATAGTGGATTTCTTTGAACGTATGATTTATTTTGACTGTAAGTTTGAGGAGAAAAGCTCATCTTGGTATACATATGGCCAGTGTGTTATTGATGAAGGTGTGAGTTACAAAGCCCTCCTTGAATTATTCATATATGGTGCTTTTATTCTCTTAAAATATTGTACAAAAGTAAATGTAGGGTCCCAGTTGATGGCTCATCATTTTTTAAAGTATGCAGTGAGAAGGACCACATGGCTGAAAGTTATGGAAGTACTTAGAATAAAGCCAGTCCAGTCAGAGCCAACTATGAAGGTTGCCAACAAGAAAAGAAAAAAGGAAGAGAAAATAAAATTTTGATCAAAATGACTTTCACTTTAACAAAGTTTATGCTGAAGATGAGAAGAGACTCCAGATGAATTTTAACAATAAATTACAAATCAACAATGAGGAGGAAAATCACATGAACATGCTGAGACTTGATGAAAAAGTGCTAAACATCAAACTTGGGAGATTTGTTGCCATTCAAGCTGACAATAAAAGAGAGAAAAAAGATTTAAAAAATCACCATCCTTTATTTTGAAAGATAATTCATCTTATCTTCTATTTATGCCAAGGTCATTATAAGCACCAGCCCATCTGCTCTCTATAACTGCAACATCTTGGATGATTTTGATATGGGAACCAACCTTATCTTATCTTTGATTATTCATCATATCTCCAAATAGTTTATTGATGTTTTTTATCTCTCTATTATATATTCCTTTTCTCTAATTGTTCTTCTTGTGAGAAGGTGTGACACCCTAAAAAATGTAGGAAGAGTTGATAAATTGGTGGGGAAGCAAGAGAGGATGGAGGAGTGGAGGAGAGTGAAATGGAGCATGGGAATGGGGGAGAGAAAGTAAAGAGATATGAAGAAATTAGAGTGACAGATGAGAGTAAAAAACTTTATTTCATCATATGTTATTAATAATATATTTTTAAAAAATAATAGAATATAGACAAGATACTTGGTAAGAGGGGATGATTAAAATAGACCTTTAATGAACAGTAAAAGGACAATTTTTCAATAATTCATGAAAAGGATTGAGTAAGAAAGTAGATTTTGAGAAATCTGGCATGGGTTTCATGGTGATGATGACCCACCAGTGTCCTTTTCAAGGCGTTTATCTAATTCCTCTAGATTATTGCAAGGGGCTTGCATTTTATGCTAATCTGGATAACAACCATCCTCGGGCTTCTCCTTGGAGAAAATTTTGTTTTTACAGGATCATTAATTTCCTAGTCTCAGGCGGTCATTACAAGTTTCTATACTGAATTGAAGGTCTTAATGGATTCTGTTAACTAGAAGAGCCCTAACCTTAGGTTGAGATTTCTCCTTTGATAAGCAAAGAATTCAAATGTTCTTAGTTCCAAGAAAATCATATTTGAGTCACATTTCCAAGGACATCAAAATGACAGTGTATAACTGAAAATTAGTTTCACACAGTCAAATTTATGTGAAACTTATCTGATCGAGAGTGTTGAGGAGATAAGAAATGATCAACATTCAGTGATGTCATACGCTGACAGAAAACAGTGATAATCTTTGAATAAATAGGATATGTCAATAAACTTAATTTTGCAATGTAAATCCTACAAATAGATGTACATATATGGATAACTCATGGATTATTCCTCCATACGATCTCTTTTTTTCCTTTCAGATCATAATATTGTACCGAAACATACCATAGCTCCCTCAGTACATGATCTGCATTGAGAAACCCTGATCAGTGAGTGTTCACCACAAAGCTAGTAAATAGAACATGTTCAATGCTCATTGCATCGTTTCACCAAAGATGGTAAAGCTAGTAAATAGAAGAACAATTAGAGAAAAGGTTTATGGTTCATATAAATACTTATAAAGGAGTCCTACTCAACAGTGGAGCCACATCATCAATCATCCACAACCAATAGGATTTATTTTAACATTAGATGTGTAAAAAGTAACATGTACCACACACTCACTCTGGGATTTTGATATAGGACTCAATATAAGTTCAATTATAAGTAGGATGAAAGATAGACAGATAGGACAAAATCTATAAAGGGTGAAAGATAGATTTCCAAGATGAAATCTACATAATTTCCTCACTCCTTATTATATTAATTATAAATAGAAACCAACATCTAAGAATATGAATTACGCAATACAAGCGCCCTGAAAAAATCATTTCAGTGTATCTGTCTCTCCTTTCATGCTCTTCTCTTTCCTTTTGGAAATCTTCTCAAGTTTTTACATAGGATCAGAAATTCAATTCAGCAGTGTCTGACTAATCAGTCACCATGAATTCTACAAATCAGGCTGTTATATCTTTTGCAGGACAAGTCTTGTAGGACAACAATATCGCTGAAATTTATAATTGATATTTATCAATCATGGAAAACACCAATTGTGATATTGTTAAATGGGTATTATTTCATTAATTATATAGAATAAATATCTCCACCAATGAATATTATATATCAGCATATTAATTTCTTTGGGAATCAAAATTTCAAGATTTAGTTGATATTGGATCACCAGTTTTTTGGTTTTCGTCACTCAAACCTATGAGAATCAATCATTACTCAAATCAGAAAGATAAAATATCAAAATAATATTAGTAAAAACTGGAAAATGCATTCTCCAATATAAACCAATCAAGAATATGGAGATTCGTCACATATTTCATAAAATGATTAAAGCTACTTGGTACACAAGAATATATAACATACTTGAGATCAGTGATTGCATCTCTTTAATTTCCTGATCAATAGGTTGGGTGAAGGTTCTTTGAGATTTTACATTTTTTAAAGCTATTGAAACAAAAGGTACACAGTTTGTGGTTAGTATTAACACAAACATCAATCATTTGAAATTTGAAGATATAGTGGTAAATCTTAAGGCATATGGCACATAATTGGCTTATCAGCATGGATTAATCTTTGTAAAATAATTCTCAACTTATGGGTCACAGAGCCAGGCATAAATCAATCCCGAGAAGTTTATAATATCAGTGGTATTATCATAACCCTGGATGAGAAAGATAAATGTAGAATATTTTCTAACTAAGATGCCACATATGCTCTGACTTTGAACACATATCAAGAGAATATCATGAGAGATTCTAGAAATGGTCTGTCCAATTTAGAAGCCCATATCATACCAGATTTCAAGGAGCACCACCACCTCAACTTCGAGCTTATATGGCACTCTTCTGACAATCAGTAAATGGGTCACTGTATCCAAATAGTGGTGCAACTCATCTTGTTACTTCAGATCAAAGTATGATGAAACTACTAATAAATTATCATCTTCTTTTGGGAGTTATTACATGTTTACATTTTTAATCTCCTGCTTCTACTAGTGTCGTTACTCATAATAGATGTATTAATTCAAAGGGCTTCATGCACTTCAAATTTATAAGAATATGTTGTCAATTCACAAGAATAACTTTGGATATCAATGTTTGTGTTAAGTTTTGTTCTTTTTATTGCCTTTTCAAAGAAAATAAAGCCAACATAACCATTCTTCAAGGATCAATTAAGATTGGACTTAGTACACATCAAGCATGAAATCCCACTTCATATCTTGGAGAAAGGGCTTCTTCAAAACTTGGCATGCATGCCTTGGAAATATCCAATGTAAAATCTTACAGCATGTAATAACGAAATCTGGTCTATCTGTCTATCATATTATTACGGGCTATTTGTGTGAATCATGCTGCAATTCAAAATCTCATACACTTCTCTTCCTTAAAACGGACCACGGTTAAAAAAAAATTAGTTTTTTTTGTGAGGGCAGCAGTTATTATCTCATATTTTGGTTAATCTCATTATGGAATTTTATTTATTTATTTGGTAATTGATTAGGCGTTATCCACTTAAAATGAAATTTTATCTACAATCAGTATTTTCTGTCACTAGGGGGAGACAGAATTCAAATCTCTACACTTAGTTTTAACGCATAAGGCATTGTCTATTGAGTATTGTGTCTCTGTTGGGTTGTAGGGATTTGATTGTACTTGAAATACATTTTCCTGTAGTGGAAGACGGAAAATCAGTTCAGAATTCATCTATAAAAGTATAGATGATTATGTCACATTGTGAGGAACTAATTTGACCCTCGACTTGCTCCCTAAAAGAGTTTTCTTGAAACCTTCATGTGTATGGTCTCTACACATATTTCACAAGATCAATGTTATGATGAATCTCATCATCTTATTTTCTGAATCTTCTTCAGGACCTAGTAGATTTCCTCACCATCAAGTCTCACTAATGGAATGACTGGATTCAAAAGAAAATGAGTCTAGGTATGTTTTGCATTGGCACCTAAATGTAGTGTCCCTCATCTACTTATACTTGAGAACTTTTCAAAAGTCCAAATTAATATTTAACTATAAAGACATGTAGATTAATTGATCAAAAATCAATTGGACCCAATCAATATATTATGTGTTCATTCCGTGGGTTGCAAAGCTACAACTCATAATTTATAAGATACAGATAATTAAATTAAATCTTTGATACAACCTTTACAACCATCAATTAATATATATGTATAGTCCTTCATCCGCGAAAGACTCCCAAGTGACTGAAGGTATGTTTAATCCTCAAACCCTAGTCCATCATTCTAATTAGTATGGATGCATAACATGGATCATGAAAGAAATTCTGGTCTAATATCTCCATTATTTTGTGTATGTAACTTTGCATGTCAATCTTCTCATATACCAAAGGTCGATGATCCCATCTTAGCCATGTGTATTGTTCTACTCAAGCTAAGACATATTTATTTAAATTATCTAATTAGGGACTTGTAAGTAGACATGGTCGTTCTGTTTTGTTCATTTTAAACAAACAAAAAATTCGCACATAAGAACCGCACAGGGCCTTGTTCTTTGTTCTGTTCTTTTTTTTTTTCAAAAACGAACAAAATTTGCACATTTGCACAAATTCGCACATTTGCACAAAACTAGAACAAAATTCGCACAAAGTGAACAAAAGAACCACACACGGGTCTGTGCGATGTTCTGTTATAGTTTTTTTTTGCTCTGTTCGTAAAACCGAACAGAACGAACAATTTGCACAAATTCACACAAAAAGAACAGAATGACCATGTCTACTTGTAAGTCATAGTCAAGGCATAGACCTCCATCCAAAACATGGGGTCAGTGTCTCAAGCCAAAGGGTTGTGTATGGGAAGATGACATTAATCAATCTAATTGACATTTTGGTATGATATTATTTAGGGACTTATATGTGTCAATCGGGTGAATCTCTTTCCCTAAATATCAAATACTCACTGTCCTTAAATATTTCCATACTAATAGACATACAATCATCTATACTTATCATATAATTATGATAAGATATTGTTATAATTTCTAAATAGTTTGATGTTTGTCTCGAGTATCCAACGTATATGAATATTTAAAATACATGTTAATTGACTAGTGATCACTTTACTATGATCTCATCATAATTTACTAAGTCATTACATATATTCTAAGTCTTAATTATGAACATCACTCATGAATAATAATAATAAATATCCATCAGTCCCACATCCCTACACAAAATGATCCTAGAGAGACAAAAAGTTCACATATTGTGGAAATATTTCTAGCAGGGTTGATTCATTTATTTTGTATGCCTTAAAATTATATGGGAGGAAACTGTAGCAATAGTTTCATATCTCATCAACATAATGTTAATACCAGTCCTGAAAATTAAATCACCACATGAAGTTCTGTTTAAAATTTGGTCTGATTATAAATGGTTTTAAATATTTGGATGTCCATATATGTGTATATATATATATATATCTCTAAGACCTTATGGACAGCACAAATAAATAAAAAATAAAATAATGAGTATTTTTTACAGATATTTCATTGATTTTGGAAACATAAAAATTATTGAAACTTCTAGTGTGTTAGGATGTTATCCAATTTCCCTAATTGCAAATACACGGCATAATTCATAAAAAATTCCCAACCCTTGTGGTACATTGGAAATTCATAAGAATAATAATTGTGTTTATGATTCTAGAAGAAACAAGGAAGAACTGCAGAAATCTCTAAATCCTAATAAATTATACCTGTATGATAATTTTGGATGATGTTGTTTTATTAATGTACACATATAATCATAACCTTGAGTTATTAATAAAATCAAATCTTTGACAGATGTTTATCTAAAATAAGGTTTAAACCTGTAAATATTTAGGAATATGATGGAATAAATATGTATAAATGAGAAAAGAGAAGTAGATTTTAATTTTCAGGGATTAAACACCCCATACCATAGTGTCTTGCAGCAATGATCTCAATCTCTTTACAATAATCATACATTAAAATATTATCCCAGCAAAAAAGCTGGGCCTGAGCTATGTCAAAAGAGTTTCAGACTGTGATGGTAAGTGATATGTGGATATTATTTCCCATAAATCCAAATAATCATATTATAGGGTGTTAATGGGTTAAGAAATTAAAATTAAAACCTAGTGGAAATAGTTATTGATAGAAAGCAGCACTTGTGGTCCGAGGGCGTAGTAAACAAGAAGGCTTTGATTCCTTAGAAATGTTTAGTCATCACTCCATATACTACAGCTATATTACCTCTGTCTATTACATTAGCAGAAATTAGCAAATTCATTAATTAGATGTCTCTAACGCATTTATAGATGGAGATATAATGGAACCCTTATATATTGAGCATCCAATTGGACTTTAAATCCTACATTCGATGACCATTTATGTCTCCTAAGAATCAATATATTTTCTGAAACAAGCTCCGATAGCTTGTTTGGATAAAGGGATTTATAATGATTTAATTATTTGCTTTAAATGTTTTAAAAACATGAAGTTCAGCATTCTTTAAACCTCATCTTAATGATTTCATTTTAATATATGATGAACTTTTAAATATTTGTCCCAATTTGTTTTGAATATAAACTAGGAAATCATCTACAAGACAAATTTACTATCAAAGAACAATGACCTCATTATTTTCCTTGAATTAAGTTAATTTTGCATAAACATTGATTTTTTTCTCAATAAAAAATACATTTCTCCTTTTCTAAAATGTGCAAATATAGAAAACAGTACTGTTTCCTATATTGGTTTTGTTTGTTAATTAGTCAAGTTAGGAGATATATAACCCAAATATTGATTGTTGGAAAGCTCCAAAACATTTATCACACTATCAAAAGGTACTGTTATACATCATTTACTGATTCATTGTGATTCTTACATAAGTAAAAATGCTTTCGGTGGTGAAAATTGTGAATTTGAAAACAAATATATATGATCAACTGGAGCTCATCCAGTTAATATGAATAAAAATATGGTTTATTTGACTTCAATGAAAACAGCCCACTTTATCAAGATCTGCTTCAGAATCTGGGTAAAATCCTCTTTAAAATGCAGCATCTGAAGTTAAATTGATCAAATATCTTCTAAAGAACTTGAAGTTCCATCCAATATCCTAACCATTCTCTCATGAGAAAATATTAGGGAAAATTATTTAGCAGCATCTGTGTATTCCTTATGAGAATGAAACATATATGGATATATTTCCATTCATTTGAGAGCAGATTTTAGGCCAGCATCTGTATATCAATTTTTTCAACAGAAATGGAAAATGAAATTTATCTTGATAAAACCCTTCTCAAAATCTCAATTTTATTAAAATCAGGATCAAGTTCAATGTCGCCATTGCGGATGAAGGAGGTATAAAGGAGGATTATCTGATCATAGACATGTGTCAGCGTCAACCTTGACCAATAGGATTTAGTTTGACTAGTAAAAAGTAAACACATTACCCAATACTCATTTTGAGGATTTGCATTTAGGATTCAATAAGTTCAAACAAAGTAAGAGTAATAAATAGCTGGCTAGGATGAAATCTAGATAGGTTAATTAGTGCCAGCTATTTTATGACAACTAAAAACCAACTAGCGAAAATATAACTTCTGATAAGCCAAAAATAAGGGGTGAATTTTGCTTGTTTTTTTTATTTCAGCTTATACAATAGAATTTATAAAACCTTAACTTAAGATGTATAATGAAAAGTATAGGTATTGTCCAAGGGAAGCTAGTAATGAACTCAATTAGTGATCGAATTGAATAATTTAACCCTAATTAGAGTTAATTTAATCTTCAATGAAGATCAAATTACCTTAATTAGATTAAGAATTTAGAAAGGAGGGTAGAAGAGACGGGAGGATGAGAAGAATTAGAGACCTCTAAATTGACTTCTTTGATCCAATAAAAATAACGGCAAATTGTCCCATATATCCCAGGTTTTTAAAATTGTCCGCGATCTATCCTAGGTTTTTAAAAAGTTCCGCGATCTATCCCTATTTTCTAAAAAAACCGCGATCTATCCCGCAGTTTTCCCGACGATGATGTGGCGTCCGACGCGGCATCCAAGTGGGCTGACCGTAATAGATGTGGCATCCAAGTCGGACGCCACATCATCGTCGGGAAAAAACCCCACTTTCTCTCTCCCTCTGCGATCTCTCTCTCTCTCTCTCTCTCTCTCTCTCTCTCTCTCTCTCTCTCTCTCTCTCTCTCTCTCTCTCTCTCTCCCTCTCTCCCTCCCCCTCTCTCCCCCTCTCTCTCTCTCTCTCTCTCTCTCTCTCTCCCTCTCTCTCTCTCTCTCTCTCTCTCTCTCTCTCTCTCTCTCTCTCTCTCTCTCTCTCTCTCTCTCTCTCTCTCTCTCTCTCTCTCTCTCTCTCTCTCTCTCTCTCTCTCTCTCTCTCTCTCTCTCTCTCTCTCTCTCTCTCTCTTTCTCTCTCTCTCTCTCTCTCTCTCTCTCTCTCTCTCTCTCTCTCTCTCTCTCTCTCTCTCTCTCTCTCTCTCTCTCTCTCTCTCTCTCTCTCTCTCTCTTTCTCCCTCTCTCTCTCTCCCTCCCTCTCTCTCTCTCTCTCCCTCTTTCTCTCTCTTTGCTCGATAAGTCTCTCTCTCTTCCTCTCTCTTCCGTGATATCTCTCTCTCCCCTTCTCTCTCTCTGCGTGCTCTCTCCCTCCCTCTCTCTCCACGATCTTTCTCTCTCTCTTCCGCGACCTCTCTTCCCCTCTTTCTCTCTCTTCCGTGATCTCTCTCTCTCTCCCTTCTCTCTCTCTGCGGTCTCTCTCTCCCCTTCTCTCTCTCTATTCGAGCTCTCTACCTCCCTCTCTCTCTCCGCGATCAGTCTCTCTCTCTCTTCCACGACCTCTCTTCCCCTCTTTCTCTCTCTTCCATGATCTTTCTCTCTCCCCTTCTCTCTCTCTGCGGTCTCTCTCCCTCCCTCTCTCTCTCTGTGGTCTCCCTCTCCCTCCCTCTCTCTCTCTCTGCGGTCTCCCTCTCCCTCCCTCTCTCTCTCTCTCTCTCCGCGATCAGTCTCTCTCTCTCTTCCGCGATCTCTCTTCCCCTCTTTCTCTCTCTTTCGTGAGCTCTCTCTCTCCCCCCTTCTCTCTCTCTGTGGTCTCTCTCCCTCCCTCTCTCTCTCCGCGATCAGTCTCTCTCTCTCTCTTCCGTGGTCTCTCTTCCCCTCTTTCTCTCTCTCTTTCCGCGAGACTTGGAGAGAGAATGAGAGAAAAACAATGCATATTGGCAATGATTTGAATATCGATAATGCATATTGACAATGATAATGAATATTAATAATGGATATTGATGATGGATATCGTTAATGCATATTGATGATTAATATCTTGTTGATGAATATGGATGGTGAATATTGATAACGAAGGTTGATTTGAATATCGATAATACATATTCACAATGATAATGAATATTAATAATGGATATTGATAATGGATATCGTTAATGCATATTGACAATGATAACATTTATTATCCAATGGATATCTACATTTTAGATCTATCCAAACCCTAATAGTTTGAAGTCAAATTTATTTGAGTCAAAGTCAACTCAAGTCAAAGTTCGCCCAAGTTGTAAACATCTCATATACTCATATATATAATATAAAATTGTGAACACCATTGAGCGAGAATTATGAAAGTAGATGGACAAAATGTTCCCAGGAGTGGAGATGTTGTTGCCTTAGCTATTGCATGCTCGAACACCTTTGGGCTAGTACCGACATCTTCATAATCTAAACCAGTTTGTCGCTCTTGTCCGTGGTTGAACTGCTCATGCCGGGGGAAATGATGAACTGTTCTTGCGACTCCCGCCCACCTCATTCAATAGTGACAAACTGGCCTCCGTAACTTCCCAAATAACTAGTTCTTCGCGGGACAGCCGATGTCTGTATAGAGAGATATGTACCCCAATTTACCTATTACTGCAAACAACGAATTTACATGCGAAAAAAAATTAAACTTACGCAGGTGTACATTGGTCCACTAGCTCCAGTTATTGCCCCATAAACTGGCTGTTCTGGTGATTTTCCTCTTTGTACTTGAACATCAGTAATTTGTTCCACTTGCTTCTTTCGTCCCTACAAAGGACACAGAACCGATTAGAGTATGGAAACTTATAAACAAGTACAGCCGAATAAATGTATATATATATATACATATGAATGACAATGAATCATACCAGTAACTTGCCGACGCTTTTCTGAAAATTATTAATTGCGGAAGATGAAGCCTTTCCCCTTTCATGCGTAATGGGTCTAGGATATTGTTGGAGTACCTGCTAGCTAATTTCAGAAAGTTGGTTGTCTCTATCATCCACCTCAAGCCGCGAGGTTTCTACGACTTCCTTAAACCCTGCATATTTGTTTAAAACATGTTCACTTATCACGGTTGAATAAAATTCGAAGAAGGTAAAGTTAGATTCGATTCATACCATGTCTGTAGCCTGATTACATCTTCGGGGGCATGTCTTCCGATTGTGACCAAATTCTTGGCAAAGAGAGCACTGCTGCTGCGCGCCTTTATTCGTGAATCCTTGACGATTAAGATAAAATCTCTCAACCATGTCAACTCTTCTCTTCATCTTCGGCCTCCCAGGTTGTCGCTTGACAAGAGGAGGAAATAAATAGTTCACTTCATCTTCATCCCACATGTTTCTCATATTCATTGGTGGTATACCCATATGATACGCCCTCTGGTACATATCTCTCTTGTACCAGTCAGAGACAAAATTTTCAGGGTCATCCTTGATCCAATGAATGCAAGCGATAGCATGGGGGCAAGGAATACCCCTTAATGCCCAATATCTGCACCTACATTTCCGAGCCCCCAAGTCGACCACATATCCATCTCCGAATATCATAACTTCGAATTGATAATGGCCAGCATGTTTGAGTCTGCATTTCCTAGACTTCAATCTGTTCTCTTTGAGCAAGCCTCTTATCCGGGGGCATAATTGGTCGGAACTGTTAGAGAACAAATCCCTTTTGCGAACTATCCTCTGCATGCATGCACTCCTGATATCTTCCAGCATGTCTATGATACGTTTTCCCCTGTATGGCAAGATGTAACTATTAAAGCACTCACAGATGTTGTTATCAATCATCTCACATTCCGGCCATTCGCTGATAAACGCCATGCAAAACTTGTGCACATCTACGGCTTCAAAATCACGCGCGGCCTCAGGTTTAATTAACCTCATCTGTCGTAGGAGCTTCCGGAATTCTTCGGGATTTGTGCAATTCACAGTCCTCCTAAAAATATTCTTCAACAGCTCAGTGGAATGCCCCCGCTTCTTCCAATTTGCGAAGATATGCCTGGCACAATTTCTGTGCTCTGCATTTGGCAACAATTTTGCCATTGCGTTACCTAAACCCTTCTGCTGATCACTCATAAATGTCCAACCGATACCATCAGAAATCCCTAGGTCCTGCATTAGAAATTCAATAAACCAAGTCCAGGAATCTTCGTTCTCTCCTTCAACCACAGCCCAAGCAATTGGAAACATTTGGTTGTTTCATCCTTCCCAACTGCACTCAACAACTGCCCTTTCACCTCACTCTTTAGAAAACAACCATCCAGTCCAATGAATTTCCTACACCCCTCAAGAAAACCCCTAGCCAAAGACTCAAAGCATATATAGAGTCTCTTAAACCTAAATTGCAAATCAGGGGTGTCCGTATCGAGCACCAACTTGAAGGTGCTATTCTCGTTTACTTTCCTCAATTCAGCTACATAGGACAGCAACAAGTGGTAATGGTCATCCAGGGATCCCTGAAGCATATTGCGAGCAGTAGATCTTGCTTTGTAACACATAGTCCTCCCCACCGTGATTCCAAATTTATGGTTGATCTCCCGCATCATATCACCGACAGGCCAATCAATATTCATGCAAAAGTTCTCGATGCAATGATTCGCAATCCACTTATAATCAGCCTGTCTATTCCTTGCAGGCCGAATGCACATATGTCTATCGTTTAATGTCTTCACGACGATAGCATCTTCCGTCCGGCATCAACTAGCATATACCCGCCACGGGCAATCGTTACTGCATATCACTTCAACCTTTGTCTCACAAGACTTCTTCAATCTAAAATTGAACCCACTCCATATGGCATGGTTCTTCATAGCCGCCATAAATTGAGCGGCTGACTCAAATTTCATGCCTACTTCAAAGCTAATCTCCTCAACGGGGCAACTGGTATCGTACCTTTTGCAACGTGGCATGATCCTAACATTTTCGGACTCCTCATCTGTATAAGTGGGAGTTATTATCTCATCTTCAGAATTAGCATACACACTACAATTCCCTTCTTCACTTAAATATCCTTCAAAATCATTTGTAGAAGCGTCACTGCCACGGGCGAGCTGACGATCGTAATTAAAGCGAAACACATTTCTCGCCTCATCGGCCCTATTCCACGGACATAATAAGAAACAATAACTAACGTATTGTAAAAATTCTAATTCCATATTCACCCATATGGTGAGGAATTATAACATATCGAATAAAAATTTAATGTGTGTAATAAATGTGTGCTTACATTGTTTTTTACTTTTACGTTTCCTTGAAGAAATGATGAAAATTCGTAAAGGACTCCTCGAATTCAGCTTTGTCTCCAGGAACAATGTCAAATTTGAGCTGTCAAGATATATGTCTAAAATCAGATTGAGAGTCACAATGATTGAGCCGTGTTGTGAAATCCTGAGATTAAGAAAAAACTTTTTGGGTTCAAAAGATAATTATCAAATCGTGATAACAAATGCAAGATGGATACCAAATGTCTTATTGGGATACCAAATGGTTCTAATAGGTATTGAAATACTGATATAGATATTCAATATTGAATATTGGATACTTAGACTCATGTTTAGAATACCAAGAGAAATATTCAATATCGATTGATATCAACATATCTAGTGATATTGAATACCACCATTGGTATCGGAATATCGATATTGATGTCGGTATCCAATATCGCATCCATTTAGATCTGAGTATCTGCAAGGAAGAAGTATCGATATTAGTCCGAATATCAATTTTCCGGATCCAGTAACTGATATTGAATATCGATGATGGTATCGATATATCGATAAAAATATCAATTATCGAATCCAATTAAAACCGATATTGATCATGATCCAATTGGGATATCTACATCTAATTGGATTACTGTATTTCTCTTTTAATTATGGGTTCTTTTTAAATGGTTGGTTCTGGTTCCCGTTTATAAATGAAGGAAACACAATCATTCCATGGTCAGAAACCTACATAAGACCCTCTCTGATTCATCCCGCAAGATGGACCCTTCCTATCTACGCTGCAAAAGCATTCCATGATCAGAAACTTCTTATTCTGTGGATTATCTTAAAAAGTAACAAAATCCGGCCATGGATAACTTTTGAGAAAACGTTTACTGAGAAGGTGATGGCAAAGTTTTCGGATGTATTTTATAGCAGTCCCGCATATGAAACCTCAGGTTTCATTTTCTATATTGGCCGTAGTAACGTCCTCAAACGGTTGCATATCAGACATCAGCAAACCAATAAGGGTGACCACGGATCCTAATCAATTAGTTAAACTCTACCTGACTATAATGTATCAGGAAACTAAGTACTTTCCAAAATATTGCAGATACATGTGCTCGAGTTTTCAATTTAAATAATGAATGGTTAATACAATCCTTCTTGTCCAACCCGGAGAATCAGGGACAAAGACATCCGAACGGATATTTCGTTCAAAAATATTTTTCTCTACAACTTGTATCCTTTCAACTTGCGATCAAATAGGTCGCACCTGATTCTTAGGCTGCAAGTCAATAACGATCTGCTTGAGAATCTTTTTTACTGACTACCGAATAACACAGCAGGCGCATCCTACTCTAGTTTCATTAATCATAAACCGGTATTCTGAGCCTGCAAAAGCATCCCGTCTTTTTCTCATTTATGTAAATACCAGTCACCTTGAGATATCTGTAATTTAAAAAGATACCATAGAACATATTACCTTGAGTCAACTGAAGTAAAAACTTTTAATCTCACCATTTGGGGAAATTTCATTAGAGACGAAGAAGCATATCGAAAATAGAAAATCCAATTAGATAAAAATATCCCAATTGGATCACGATCAGTATTGGTTTTAATTGGATTCGATAATTGATATTTTTATTGATATGTGATATTGGGATCAATATCGGAAGAAAATCGCAGAACAAGAGGAAAATCGCGGAAGCAGAAGAAAATCGCGGAAGCAAAAGAAAATCGCGGAAGACGAATAAAATCGCGGAAGAAGAAAAAATTCGCGGAAGAAGAGGAAAATCGCAGAAGAGAAATACCGGTCTTGCAGAAACGCTTCTTCGGGATCGATCCTTTCGCCCTTGAATGGATCGCTCGTCGAAATCGCCAGAGAGATGAAAAGGTTTTTTTCCCGGCGATTTCCGATCGAAGATGATGACTTATCCCAGGGTTTTTTGACGCGGACGTGGCATCCGACATGGATGCCACGTCTATTACGTTCAGCCCAGCTGCCCATTTCGCCGTCCGCGTCGGATGCCACGTCAGCATGGGGAAACACTGGGATCAATCGCGAAAAGTGGGGATAGATTGCGGAAGTTTTAAAAACTTGGGGATAGATCGCGTGAGAAAAAAACCTGGGATAGATCGCGGACAATTTTAAAAACCTGGGATCTATGGGACAATTTGCCCATAAAAATAATCAAGGGAGTCAAATAGAGGGGTTTAAGAAGGAAATTTGTTCTTAATCTGTTTTGGATGGATTTGGAAACCAAATTCACTAATTACTATGTAATAAACATGCCCTAATCTTCCGAGAATTTAAACCTTTTTATAATTTTTTTCTTGTTCTTAATTTGCAATTGGACCAATTAGATCAACTCAATGCTCCTCCTCTTGATCCTAGTAACGACTTGTACATTCCACTCAAGCCTAGAGATTTAGAAATTCAGACTAAGACCAAGAAGAATGATGAAGAAATTCACTAACAATATAATGACATAAAAAGTACCAAATAGGCTTGATCCAGGCTGGTTCTCCTCTTTGTCTTGTATCTGTGAAAGATCCCCCTCTAGAATGACCTCCTCATCTTGAAATTCAGCTTTTATACTTAGGTTAAAATGTAAAAATTACCACTTTACCCTAAAAACTAATTAATTTGTATCCGTTAATGTAGGCTTGATATGAATAACTTAACAGCATACAGATAGAAAGAGATTGTTAAGACAAGCAAATCCATAAAAAAATCACCTCAAAATCTGACTTCACGATCAAAAGTTATTAATAAATGAAAATTGACCAATCAGAGCCATTGGATCAATTGTTATTTATTTAATTTTAACTTTTGAAACACGCTATCACGTGTCGATATCTATTAGGCTGGCGGTTAGAGGATTTTTTCACAAAAGTCCCTAAAGATATTTTTGCGCACAAATTGATGCTGCTCAGAAAATCATTATGTGTATGCTCCTCCGGTTTCTCTCTCCTTCATGTTTCCTAAAAACCCTTAGAACAATCTTAGAAATATTCTGAGAAATTCAATAAAACCCTAGAAATAATTTTATTGGATTTTTACGCCTGTAATGGGCGACCAAGAGCTGTTTTAAGGGCATAATTGCAACAAAAATTTAAGAAAAAACCCTTCCAACTATAGAAATTGCTTTAAATTTCCTATTTCCCTTACAAATATATCTTTTTCTATTTAAAAATTCATTTCTTTCTCAAAAAAATTCCCAAAAATTTGATAAAAATCTAGAAAATTCAGTAATTCATCCCCACATTAATTAACATTAAAATGAATTTTTAAGCCTGCCATTTCCATTTATATAGAGTTATTCCAAGCTTAAATGAATTCCATAAATTAACAGAAATTCCATACATAAATTCCATAAAATTCACAAATTAACAGAAAATTAGAGAAAAATTAGAAATTACTTGGAAAAATTAACTTAGCTGTAAATGTATGGTAACAACCCTATTTAAACTCTTTAGATGCATAAAATTGTGCTAATGACTTAAATGAAATACCAAATTTAGGGTTTTATCAACTTCCATGATAGAATCATTCTGATGTATTATTATTTATGTCTCCACATCACATTTCCCTTGTGTCCACCTTTTTATTTTTTTATGAAATAGTGGGTACTAATTAACCTATCTAGATTTCATCCCCGCCATCTATCTATCACTCTTACTTTGTTGGAACTTATATTGAATCTTAACTGCAAATCCTCAAATCATGAAACACACAATTACCCCCCCCCCCACCACCCCCACCCCCCGGGCTTGAACTTCCGATAATCCTAAACCTCACAATGAAACACAAACCATAATGTGCGATCAGCATGATCTATAGCTATTCCACACTCAATCTCAGGATGTGATGTTTTCCGACTGTTACAAAGCATCTTTTCAGACAATAGAGTTATGCATCATGTTATACGCGTTAAAATTGTTCATGTGCTCACAGCAAATACGTGCTAACTTTTAGGTGGTTTTATCTTTTATTTCATTTTTATAAACACTCATTATAATCATCATTCTTAATTTAAAAAAATTATAAAATCCTGATTTATTTTATTGTGTGCTTCTTTTTAACGAACTCTGAGTCTATCCCCACTTGACTCCTTGAGTCAAGTGACTAAATTCTCTCATCTTCTTGAATTGTTATTGAAATGCATGAGTTGAGAAAATTAAAATTAATGTTTGGATTCAAATTAGAGATAGAAATCCTTTAGAATTGAAGGCCCTATAATGAAGGCCAAATGCCCAACTTAACCCTCTATAGAATCCATGCCAAAAGGAGACGGTTTGTGAGAAGTAACTCCATAGTTCAAAGTTTGGAAATTTTTTTGCTATTAGATGATGGATGAAAAAAATATATAAATCATGGATTTCAAGGCATAAAAGCCCCTTTTTTCCTTCAATCAGATTCAAAGGCTCGGAAAATTAGGGCTCATCCATTTTAACTTATCTTCTCCCCTTTCTATCCCATCCTAAGATTTATGCCCCAACTGTGGTTGGAAAAGTGAATATCCGTTCTTGGATCCCAATATTTTGCAGAATAAATTAATAGGATTTACAATCAAGAAGTTGGAGAACAACCACAAAAACAGTCTTTATTGGGAGTAATTAGGTGGTAACTCTGATTTTCCCTTCCAAGTTATGTGTTTTCATTTTATTTTTTTAGCTTTCAGTCATAAAAATATAAAAATCCTGGAGCTTTCAAACTCTTCAAACCACACCAAAAAAATTCATGTTGTAGCAAAAACTACAACTGTAAATGCATCACATGCTAACCATTGCAAGCAGATCCTGAGACCATGCACTCCATCCGTACATTGCAAAAAAATCCATGAAATCCACATTTTTCCTTTGCAACCAAATCTCTCTGCACCAAGCTTAAAAACAAATGTAATTTAACATATTTTTCAATTACTTTGCTCGCTTCTCTAGAGTTAAACTAATCATTTCCACAATTATTTAAAATTCTATAAATTAATATTATCTTTTATTTTTTTGTTTTGAATTTTCACTTTTTTATAAAATAGATATTTTTAAATATGAAAAAAATTTTAAAAATATCATAAAAAATAATGTTTTCTCTAAAAATTCATTTATTCGATATCTGCTCTCCACGGATTTATCACTTGATCACTATATGCTTAGAAAAGAGTTATTATAAATTTTTTAGATAAAGACAACCCTTTAAAGGTAATTTTTAACCTTAATTTATGGTTTTTCATCATGGTTCTTGGGTGCTGATCCATTCATCAGATTCATGATACTTGCCTACAATTTTTAAGCCATTTAAATTTGAAAAAATTATTTATTTTCCTCGTATTATGAGAAATCCTTTACTTTTAAAACAACTAATTTGTAGGAACAATGTGAAACTAGATTATCATATCATAATGTCTTATTGATGATGGTTTAACCAGGCTTGCTATTCTCTTAGTTTGGCTATGGGATGCTCTATAATGTCTTGATGGAATAAATCTCTGGAAAAACATTAAGAGAGGATCTCACTATAACTTCGGCATATTAGAGAGGGATATCATGAGTTCCAGATTATTTATAATTTTAGTCTTTATATTGTTTGACTGCACAAACACCACAAGTGTGCTTCTTGGTGTCTTTCCAAATGTGCATAACTTGTATTTTCCACATTTCATTTATCATTCTAGAAAGCGTATTTAGTTAATGAATTCATATATTTGATGCCACTTTCAGTTAAATTTCACATGTGATGTTTATAATGAAATCCAATGAT
The DNA here is from genome assembly GCF_029677425.1 of Wolffia australiana. Classification (NCBI taxonomy): domain Eukaryota; kingdom Viridiplantae; phylum Streptophyta; class Magnoliopsida; order Alismatales; family Araceae; genus Wolffia; species Wolffia australiana. The sequence continues at coordinate 5,363,116 of NC_135854.1, read as the reverse complement.
TTATACAGCAATTGAAGTAGGAACAAATATTTAGACAGGTATCATAAAATTTCATATACATATAAAATTTGTGAAAACTGAAGCATTCATGTTGTGGAAGACTTGAAAAGGAATCACAATGGATCTTAAAATTCAATGATGAAATCAACTCAGTATGATTGAAACTATGTATTTTGGGCCCTAAAGTGCGACTTGTTGAGCTGCTAAATTGTGAAGTTGTAGATGTATCCATTTGACCCCCTCATGTTGAATCTCCAACTTCATCTCAATGATTCCCATCATGAGGATTTCTACAATGTGGATTGTGAAACTATATGTCATGCTCAAGAAGATACAAAGGAGTATAAAGACTCTGTCATACAACCTTATGATCATCGGTTATGATGTACATAGATTGCCTCATCGGGTTTTTTCTCCTGGGGCTCTAGGGCTTTGTCAATTTTCAAAGCCTAATATCTTCTCAGTTAGTCCTAATGCATTCCGAAATCATCAAAGAACTCTTCTCTGATATTTCATTGCCTTGGCCAGTGAATTCTTTGCATCATCATCAATGAGTTGAATCATTTTACACTAAAAAATGACAATCCCATTTTCACCACTTAAACATTAATAAACTTCTTATTACACCTGAGCTAAGGCAGTTGTGAATTTCATGATTAGGAACTCATAGGTTGTAGTCAAAGTAAAAACTATCCATGCAAAATACATATTTTGTGCCTCAGGTCTACAGAGCACTTACATAACTGTGACATTGATTAACCTGATTGATATTTTGATGATCACATTCAAGAATTCATAAAAACCAGTTAAGTTAACTCTTTATGCTAAAAAACACCCACTATCTCTATTTTTGTGTGTCCACAAATAGCTACGAGATGAACCATACTCACCACATGAGTAGGAATATTGATAAAAAGAAAAATGGGATGTTAATTTTTTCGTTAAATTTATAGGGTAGAGTAAATTTATAGGGTATATTGTTTTCACTTCAATCAAATAAATTTAAACTTACTCATAAATGTACAGGGTAGAGTAAGGTTGTATCCACAAGGATCGGCTCTTAGAGATATAATTAACTAATGTGCTGGGTACTAGAGACAAGGGATTTAGAGGAGTGAAATAAGCAAAAATGTTTTAGATCGAAGTCACAAGAAGAGAAAATATCAAACACTACTAGGTGGTTGTAGGAATGATCAATATAACTAAGCTTATTTGTGTTTTGGTGAAGTGAATTCTCCCTAGAGATTTTACTTGAAGATCAAATTTTATAGATAGGTAGTGTATGTATAATAGTGATTTTTGGAAATTTGTTTGGAATTTTTAGAAGTCACTTATAGGAGAAATTTGCGAGTCAAACCTTGAAAACAAGGTGTTTGATAAAATGCCTAGAAGAAGAAAATAGGTTTCTATGTATTTTCCTAAAGATCGAAATCATTTTTAATGTATTTTTATCTAGGAGGTATGTATAACAGTAACTATAACTTCCTATTTATTGTACATGTTTATATATTTTTAACTGGTTTTAAAATATTTAAAAATGCTTGTTAAAAATTTGTGTTTGAAGACAACACATCACCTGTTTGAAGAAATGCTCAAATGAACAAAAATGCTTTCTACAAGATTTTTTATTGATTCTTTTTTATTTTTATATCCAGATAATACTTGGATGAATTTAATTCATGACTTACAAGACTATGCCATCGAGTGGATGATCGCCGTGGGCTTCAGATCTCCACGCTCAATAGCATCATCTTCCTGGCCTGGCTCATGAATTCTTCTCCCTCTTCCACACTTTTCCCTCACTAATCCCCCTTCAAGTCATGGGTGTGTCACTTTCATTGACCGTGAGACTCAAGAGAAATGAGAAGAAGACGGAGGATCTCCCCCCCGCCTCATTTTTTATTTCAAAAAGATAGGTTCAAATGCGGCAGCAAAAGTTAGTTCCTTAGGCAATCTTGAGTGCATTTTATAAGTCAGGAATGGTCGAATGACCTTCCTGACCGATATGGGACATTCCCACCGCCATCGACATGACCTTCTTGCTGCTGAAATTACGGCTCCAGCGACAAAGATGGCGGTAGGAAGAAGAGATGATCGGGTCTGCTTATCGGCCGTCTGATCCTCCTTAATAGGGATCAATGGATATGATTAAATTATAGTCGTGGACCCTCTTTAGCTCGATGGACCCTTCATAGTCAGTAGTGCAACATAAGCTTCACAATGCCACGTGTCCGCGCCTAATTCCTACACATCGGCGCTCCATGCTAAGTTGTCGCCTGAAAATAAACAGAAAACAGAAAGAATTAGAACCCGATCTTGACCGTTCGATCTTCAAAAAGAAGATCAACGGTCAAGATTATATTCTGGGCTTTAGGAAACGCCCGTGATTACATGGGCTTGGGCTCGGGCTGTGTGAAGCCCACACGTATTCCCCTTTTTTTTTTTTTTAATGGCGGCCCACGGGCCCAATCAAGGCTTATCAACCTTCCCCGGCCCAGCCCAGAACTTATCCAAAAAAAGGAAGTTAGATTATCCCATATGGGAAGTTTTAGAATACTTCAGGGGTTTATGAATTCCCAAAAACATATTTTTTGAGGTTAAAGAGAAAGATAAAGACTTACATCTGGGCCACTTTGAGGGGCGGCGGCTGTCGCCTGCGGCCGCTGCCTTGGTATATGCCCCTTGGAGGCTCCTTAGAAGCTTTATTTTTTTTATTTTTTTTATTTTTTTTACTTTGTTTCTACTATATCAATGAGTCATATAATATTTTTGTCCTGCAAAAACTCATTAAAATTGGAGATTTTACATAATGAGCGAATAGTTGCATGAAATCGAATTAAACATGAAAAATACATGTAAATGCCATTATATGACTTACTGAGCCCTAAAAAATGTTAATTTTCAAGCATGATTTGTGATACATGAACTATATAGTGTCATTGTATCCAAATATTTAAATCTCCTTATAAAGAATCATATGAAGAGTAATATTATAACAAACCAAGATAGTGGATGTGATCAAATAAATGATATCACTAAATTATTCTATATGAATCCCTAGATGGTTTTATAACTGTATCAACCTGGTTGATATCTTTAAGTGCTATATAACTTTTCATAGATATGAGACACCAAAAATATATATGGTTGTGCTTTCATGATATTTTTACTCCACAATCAGAATACTGAAAAGAGTTTTAGCTTGGGAACAGAAACAAATCCATGAAGAGGACTGTGAGCTCAAGTTGGGATCACCCCTCAATATAAAATGAGATTGACTCAAGGAAAATGATTCAGGGGATTATTTTTCCAGGATAAAATAAATATTGAATTAGACATCTCAAACTATTTCCCAATGTGTTAGTCCTAAATTTAAATATCGATTAGAGTATAATAGTTGACCATATCCATAGTATTACATAGATGATGAATTATAAATACATGGTTACTAATGAGATAAAGATTTCGTGAAAGAGTAATTAAAAACCTTTTATCTTTTTGACCATATGGTGTAGCCTGGTACCTCATGTGTTAGCAACTCAACCTATCAATCTTCTTACATCAATCCTTGATTAACTAATCTATATGTTGGATATAGCTAATTAATTAAATCAGTTTATGAAGAGTTATTGGGCATGCGGATTTACTAAGTATAATGGTAAATGGGCCTAAAGGTCCAAGCAGGTAAAATATATTGGGTGTTAGAGGATTACTTGAGATATGTAAAGCACAAATGAAATTCACCATTGCATTAGACCTCTTTGGCTGTCATTCCTCCCTCTCTCCATGGGTGCCCTCTCCTCCAAGAGAGACCAGAATGTAAAGAAGGTCATTGCAGATCAATGGCAGTATGTATTGAGGATAGTATGAGGACATTCCATTTGCCAAAGATTTCATGAATGTTTGTTAAAATCAAAGATATATCCAGCTTTAAACAAGTCTTTCGAGGAACCAAATTGTACTGTATTTGATTTCGTGCATGATGATTATAACATCATTCATTTTTATTTTATGACTCAGCTTGATTGATTTTATGTCCCAAAAATCATCTTGTGTCATCAATGATTACCTCAAACCTTACACGGTCATATTCAACATCTGATCACACATCATCTTTTGTCAAAGTAATTTGGATCTCTATGTCAATCCCATGAAAACAGACCCTTAAATATGTATTGAGATGATAAAGTTGATGAAATTTGAGTTTACGCTTCTATTATGTCAATCTATTATTTTAATTGATCTTGTAATGTCAATATAGGTTTCTTTGGTCCTCAATAAGCCATTGTGTACTCCTCAATACCAGATCAGTAATGATCACATCTATGTACCACCTCAGAGACCTAGTCCTCTTGAGTCATCACCTCCTCTTCATGGCTTAAATTGCAGTATATATGCCCAAAAAATTGCATAAGGATGAAATATCCTCTCCCACGTCTTTTGATGATTTTTTTGATAATCCTGAGTGGGTATCGGATTTGAAAGAAGAACTGCATTCCCTTGTGCACAACTCAACAAGATTACTTTTTCCCCGCTTAACCCATCATTCAGTCATGTATTCAAAATTTATTTCAAAAGTCAAATTCCTCAATATTATTGCTACAAAGTGTTCCTCCTATCACAATGCAACTACCAAAAATCTGGTACTGAGTACCACAACTCATCTAGTCGAGTTGGGACAATTATAACAATCTGATTTATTATCTCTTCTTTTAGAATTACACCAAAACTAGATTATACATGAACTCTGTTTTAGGGTGTTGAAAACTGTGTTTCACTATCTCAATAATACAGATGTATAGATAATTCAAAATTTATTGATGGTATATTTTATATACAGTATAAATATTTTATATATTTTAATTAATAGTTGAATTGACCAATAGTATGTATATAAGATCTTTACTCTTGAACATATGATGAGATATTGATGATCACGCATTGTCAGAACACTGACCAGAGAATTAATGATTTTTTAAAATGGTAAAGATTAGATTGTAAGGGATATTTGAAAGATTTGATTTGGAAAGAAATATAAATGATGGTCAGAAGATAAGGTCATAAATAATAATAAAGATTATGAACATATGAATGAGAAGTTGATGGATAGAGGGTACAGAGATAGTGAAGAGATGAAGGATAAAGTATTGAAATGATGAAATGTTTAGAAGAATCATAAGTAGATGAACATATATATAATAATGAAATTGTGTGTTTTTTAGATCTTTTTGTGGAATATGAGGTAGAATGGAATAGTGAGAGGTGATGACATGAACTTTTCAATGATGAAGATGAAATGGATGAATATATTTGGGTTAATGAGATGAATGGATAGAGGTCAATGTTGAGAAGAGGATGTCATGTAGGTTCAAAAATCAAGTTGATTTGCTTTCGTTGAAGATCTTATCCATTTTTCTCTTTCTTCAAACATCAGTCCATAACAAGAACAACAATATGTAAAGATGTTTTCACATTAATAGGAGTTATATGCATAGATCAAAGGATATGGTTGGGTATAGGACACATATTCATGAAGTTGCCTGAAAAATTTGAGCCTCCAACTTCTACAACATTAAATATCACATTTTGGAATTGCTTTCCCCCATTCAGACACAAGTAAAATTGCCAGTGTGTTAGTAGAATTCTCAGATTTTTTAAATATTTGGATTTGATTCTTGCATTGGCCACCACAATCTTATGAATGTCAAAATGGCATCATTTATTTTCTCTAATATCAATTTCACGACCATTTTCACATTGTTTAAGGGATTGAAAATTGTCGATGACAAAAAATACAAGCTTCCAAATAAATATTAAAAGTAAAAAATACATACAAAAAACTTTATGATAAAATTCGTAATGCCATTTCATGAAGAGTTTCATGGCTTCCATTGTTAAATTCATTCTAAAAAATGTTACTCTAATAAAATCACCTACTGAATTGATGATAAAATATTAATGACAACTATTCCACGACAACATTGCCAATTTGTGAACTCAAATTTGGGGTATTATTACCCGCTTGCAAATTCACACATGTTCTACCTTTTATGTAAGATATCTCCTACTTAGTCAACTCATCAGTAACTCAATAAAAAATATAAAACTTGACGCGTAAATAATTGAAATAGTTAGTGATGAATACGGGTCATCTCTATAATAAATAGGAATTAGGGTTTAAATGTTTTTTTATACTGTAATTAGGTGATGAGAGGATATATATAAATTCAGAATATGATCATAATCTGAGGATTCTAAGGGGAATATAATAATGTATGGAATAAGAGAGATACATGGAGGAGGATTGATAATAATGGGAATATAATAATGTATGTAATAAAAGAGAAACATGGACTACGATGGATAATTAGGGGGATATAATAAGGTATGGAATAGGTGAGATACAATGCAGAGGATGGATGGTTTGTAGAGATGGATCAATGGACACTGTAGGATCAATATAAGTCGACAAAATGGCAGATGTTGAAAAGAAGATGATGATATAAGTGAAAGGAGACTCACCATCAATCATTGTATTCTACCAAGAGCAAAAGTATTTACAACGGCAAGAGAGCCAAATATTATTTCACTTTCTAACTTCATAATTAATGTGATGGATCTTCAAAGCTTTGTGGATCTTGAAATCTCCTTCTTTCTCCTCGAGTCCAAAATCACACCAGGTAGCCACTATGTCAGTTGCTAAAATTACTTTAATTATGATTAAAATCCTGTACTTTCTATTCTTGATATTTCAATTGTATTGATTGTGATTTAAATCACAGGATTTATTATTGGTCCACAGCATTATCCATAATGAAAAATAATAAATTTTGGAACTATTTAGTCATTATTTAATTATAGCTCATATTTCCATAATGAAACCATCTGTAATAAACGATGTGCCGATAATTGGGTGCGACCATCATTCACTGCAGCCAATAGTGAGCTGTAATATAAATACATATAATTAAGACATATGGCAAGACATCAATTAAAAACATAAAAAATACAAAGTCGCCTCAAATAATGATATATAAATATTATACTCATAAAAATATTAAAATAATTATTAACTGAAAATTCACTTTATTAACAAGTTTAATGTCATAAAGTACATATAAATATTCCAACTTAAAAAGTATATTATTTAGGAATATGATGTCATGAAATGCCAAAAAAAAATCTACAAAATGTCAAAATATTCATAATATTATTCTATATAAATTTTAATCATTTGAATCTGGATAACCAACATATATAACCATTATAATCAAAATAAAAAATCTTAAATTCATAGTATTAATATAATAATTAGTGTACTTTCACCTCAGAGGATCGTCTCAAGTTTTTCTTCAGATTAAACTCATTGACACAAGTCAAGGTCTAATTCTCCGACAAGCCAGATATATATCTTTGAGAACTATTATGTGTTGAAATTAATAACACATAAAAACTTTTGCTATAATAAATATTATGTGTTGAAATTGTGCATCGCATCCTCAATGGATCTTGAGGGCAAGAACTACAGCCAAATTTTAAATGTATTATAACATCTTTACAATACACATTGTTCATTTCATTCTTGGTTAGCCCTGTTACATCTACAACCCTACCAATAAAAACTGAAAAGCGATAACATATGTTTGGCTATTTTTAAGGTTTCATTGACCAAAAATATTATTGTAAAAAGGTCAAGTCCTAAGAATGACATTAATAGTGAAACAAAATTTAATAGTGACCCCCAAAGACTAAAGGTAAACTAGTGTATATCTCATAATCTCAATTTTAGTGGTTTTAATTTTGTCGTTGGTAGTTGAGATTATTCAATAAAAATTATATTTAACCATACTTACTTAAGAATTTCTACTTAGTGATGAGTACCGATCATCTCCACAGGGGAACGATGATTAAGTATTTAATTTCTTATTATAGTGATGATGAAGACGGGAGTAGAATGTGTGAGCTATGGAGTAGAAAGACGTAATAGTTATATTTTAATTTAACTTAGTGAAGGAAAGAGTAAGTGAACGTAAAATTCAATGTAACGATATGCGGATGAGATACAGAATGCAAATAATATGATAGTGGTTGAATGTACAATGGTATGGTGGAAAGGATAGAGAAGAGATACAGTTTATGTTAGGGAGTGAAAGAGTAGTTAAAAAAACAGAATAAGAAGCCCTAATTAAGCTAGCGATGGTGTCGGGAAAAGAAACAACGTAAGGCGAAGACACTTACCTTAGATCCTTACATTCTTCTAGGATCACGGTGATTTATGAATGTCGATAATCCCCCTCTTTCTTCAATACTTCTTCCCACACACCCACGACACCAAGAACACACTTGATGGATCTCAAAACTCACTATCTTTCAATCAACCCACACAAGTAGGAAGAAATTTCAAGATGAATTTTACAATGATCCAGGCCTCTATTTATAGATCAGAGGGTATGGATGGAAAGAGGAGGGGAATATGAAGAAATGCTGAAAATTTCAGCTCAATCGAAGTTGTAGATCAAAAGTTATGGCCGTTTGAAGTTGAGCCAATCCTAGCCCTTGACTTTATTCTCTCTCTTCGTTAGTGTCCTCATTTGTCCGTTAAAAAGTCAAAGAACCTGAGATTCCACACTTTTTTGTATTTTTATCTGGCGCTTTTCGTATTCCACGCCACGAGTACCTGAAAAAGGACAAAGAAAGAAACAAAAGAAAGAGCATGAAAAAATGTTTTCTCGAGGCTGACTTGGCTGCGCGTCACCCTCTTTCTTCTTTTTTGTTTGTTTTAAATGAGTGGACATGTGTGCGCCACATCCCCCTACGCTAAAAAAAAGCCAAAAATATTGTAAAAATTTATACTAAACAAAATAAAAGCCCAAAAAATACGTATATAGGTTTTGACTTAGAAAATTCATATCTTTCCAAATTTAATGTTGAAAATTTTCATAAAAATCATTTTATTTCTCAAAAATTATATTATTGTACAACCTATTGTTAGAAAAATCCCAAAAAATACATAAAATTCAGTAATTCATTCTAAAAATAGATTTTACCATTTTAAGCTTGATAGCATGAAAATATGAGTGATTGAATGCAAACATACAAGTAAATATGATCATATTAAAGTGCTAAACATGCATGTTATCAATATTGCATCTTCTTGAATAGTCATCTATTGTCTTTAGGGTTGAAAAAGTGAGAAATTGTATCACCGTCAAGCCAAAGGAAGAAAAAAATATGCTGGAAAAATTCTACCACAGAACTGATCTTTTTGGAATGACTAATGGCATAAATATACCTCAAGTTTTCTTCTCAACCATCCCATGTTGAAAATTTGTGTTATTTCTGTTTTTTCATATACTCATCCAACACATGGAGGGTAACAACTCAGAATGTCGATAAACTCGATGCAGGGTGTTAGGGAAATCAGTGAAGATGTGGACTCGACAATCCCAGATCCTGAGAGGAAATGGTCAAGTAAGTGAAACTTTGATCTAATGATACATTCCAATGTAAACATATAAATAGATGTACACTCATTCTTAAGTGTAGATGATCTCTCTTTCCTCTCTGTCAATCTGGAGTATCTATCATATATTTCTCTTTCCCTTCAAGGTCTAATAAATATCATTTTTTTAAATCCCAATCAGTCAGCTATGATAGTGTAAGCTCTCTATTAACCCAGTATGTGTTGTTGTGTACACCCATTCTTAGGTGGAATTTTGCACTCCACTTATTTTATGGTCAAAGAGTGACCTTGCAATATGACCAGGTGGTTGTCCTAGTCAACTGGATCACTTTCTCCCAACCCATTCTTCTCCACTCGGTTCATACTGCATATCATAAATGGACAAGAACCAAACTTTTTCTATATCAAAAAACTAAACCTATTCAAAAAATATCTAAGCGTAGAAAATGTTTAAAAGTAAACATCTTTTTTTTTCAGGCACGCACATCCATATACAGCCTTTGTAGATTTCCATGACTACAATTTAGTAGAGTCCTTGAATTTTCATCTTAATCATTTTGATCTTTTCCATCCACTTATTGTCCTTGACTATGTCATTGCATCTTATTTTGTCCATAGCTTCATGGTCATAGGCCCTGGTGTGCGGCTGACATAGTAAGCTGAGCATCTTCAACCAAGTCTATTTATCTCTCACTCCTGATTTTTTTTATTTTTCCCAATTGATTGATTGATTGATAATTATTCTTCAAAAAAATTAACTTATAAATATTCATAAATATATGTATCACGCTCCACAACTATTAACTACCATTTTAAATGCATGATTCTGAAAACTTAAATGTCTTTCATGTTAGAGAATTAGTTAATAAAATATTTATCTATCAATCATATCAATATGTCTAAATTATATGATTATGTAATTTTTAAATTAATATAATTTGTTTAAATATGATGCAAATCCATGGTAATATGCATTCGAGTAATGATTTTTATGTTATGTTTGGATGATATCCAAACTAGAGTTGAGAATTTTCTGCAAGTCATTCATCAATATCTTAAATTATTCTGTATATATATTCTATACCATGTGAGATTTCATTTTACTTAAATTCATATTTTGATGAATTTGAAGATCTCCATATGACAGTCTATTAATCAGATAATTATGTCTATTGATATTTATATCTAGCCTCTTGGGATTTTCACAAGTGGCATAAGTATAGCTAGTTGAATCATCCATATCTAAAAATATGTAACATTAATAAGGTTGCATCATTGAAAACAGAGAAGGTAACCCTTGGAGACAAGGTGTAACTTCCATAAAAGAATACAAGATGACGAGAAAAGTGAAACATGAGTCTTGCTCTCCATAAACTAACATTTTAGTGTATTAATCCTTCTACTACCTTCATGTCCTGCCTAATTAATTTTTTCATTAGGTTATCATCTATGATACTTGATTATATGAGTCACTTGTTGGTTTATCTGGCTAGGTTATGAATAAATGATTGTGTCAAATTGTCATTTCTATGCGATGTTATACTTATCTAAGTTTATTAGAGTTGGGAATATGGGGTACAGTGATTTTTATATAGGTTAGGGCTGGTCTCTTAATTTTGTCCTATGTTTGGTTGCATAAAATCAAATTTCATCGCCCACTCCAATCTTTTCTTTATTGTTCTACATTCTATTACTCCTCTCTTTCTACTCCTCTCTTTCTACTCCTCTCAAATCTTTATAAAGCTCTCTCTTCCCAATCACTCTCTATTTCAATGATAAGTTTCCCCTTTTTCGTTTTCCTTATCAAAATTATTGCATATCCAATCCATGGATTTCATTCTCTCCTTTTTCTCAAAAAATTAATAAATTCTTCTCATGAATCTCCTCTATTTAGTCCACAGATTTCCCTCTTTCATTTTATTAACACTTTCCTAAGTTCTGCCTAAAGTATGATGTATTCAATCCATGAATTTCCATATTTCCTTTACTTTCAAACACTCCTAAATCCCTCTCACTAATCCTCTCTCTTTTTCCTATTCAATGCATCAAAATGAAAAAAAAGGAAATGTATGCATCTTAAGGATTTCATCCTCGATCTTTGTACCTTCTCTTTTCCCTTAAATGCTCCTCCAATGATTTCATTTTTCACATCCAGCTTCCTCTTAATCAGTCTCCAGTGCATAAAATAAACAACTCTAGACCTACCCAGAATGATAAATAAAACCAATATTCTTTCTATTCCCTCGATTTCCCTGTGAGCCATGATCAATGAGAACATCCAAGAGAGTGAAAATTAGGAGCCCAACATGATACAAGGGGAAATAATAATTAATAAGATAAATCATGTTTAAATTTAATAATTAATTAGATTCATGAAGAAACTAATTTTACGAGCCAAAGAATAATTTAGAATTATTCATGGTTTTCCCTAACTTTTCTGTATGTATTCAACATATTCTCACATTTTCTAACACCATATTTGCATAAAGATTCATTTCTTAGCGTGGAACAGAAGATGAGCTGGCACCATCTGAGGAGAGAGAAATATGAAGAAATCAGATGGCCATAATTCACAAAAATTCAAACTTCAATATCTCAAGATCCCACCATCAGATCAACTTGAAATTATGCAGAAACTTTAATATTTTTCTTTTCCACTGGACGGATGTGTAAAATCAAGTCAAAAACGGGAGAAACCCCACCGAGGAAGCTCTCCCCAAAAATTCTTGATTCAAAATTTCTGGAGTAAAGAATTCTTCTGCATCGTGTGTGATTGTAATTTTCTTCTTCATGTGTGATTTCTTTCTTGAATGTTTCCAAAATACATAGGCATGGGCAAAATATATATGCCCTTTGAGGTTTTTAAATGGTGAAGAGCATTGGAATTTAATTCCAGTTCAAGATTAAAATACAAAAACATCATCCTATCATATTTCACATCTCATCTACAGTCTAAGATTCATAGTTCCAATTCAAATTCCATCTATAACTCTTTTCCCCCAATTTTCTTTACATTCTCTCTCAAGATTATTCTCTATACTTTATCTCTCTAGATTTTGAATTTAACTATTTTAAATTTTAATTCCATATCTACCCAGTCTACACCTCAAATTTCACATGAAAATTCTTTCATCTTGATCATCAATTATAATTTATATTGTTTCTCTTATAAATCTCACATCAATACCATAAAAAACTTCCATATAGTTTATTTGTTGCCTGCAGTTTCATTTAGATTTTACAAAAATAATAGGTCATAAACTTCAGTCCCAAACTTCTCCGACGGAAAATTAAAATTCTAAAAATATAAATATATTTCTGTTAGCTTGTAAAAACCATAAAATACTTTTAGGCTTTCAGCAGTTTTAATCAAGATATAAATTCATAATAGTTTTTAGATAGTTGCCTCCCTGTGGATTGACCCATTTCTCATCATATTCTTTCTATATTTTGATAAATGGAAATATAACAAACTTTATTGTATAAATCTAACTCTAACGACATGATTAACTGGCATTTAATCACACCAAATTTTAGGCTTATCGGGGAGGATGTTCCATTTTTATCAGAATAAAAGAAACTCATTAAATGTGAAATTCAAGGAAAAATATTAACTTACTTTCATTAGAGAGAGATGGACGGTACCCTTTCTCTCTTTTACATGGTATGGAATTCCTAAGGGCATTTTTGGTAGACCTTGTAGAACTCTCTGCCTCGTAAGGGTGATGTCTTGCCTTCCAAATCAGCATTAAAAAATAATATAAAATAATACACATGACATATTAAAAATCATATATTTAAAAGTCAACCATTTTACTTTCATCTGATATGCCATACCTACACACCAAAATAGTCATCAGAAATTTAAAAAGTAAACCTGAATTTTGAGGCTTGAAAACATAAACCAATATTCATTTAAACAATGCATAGTTGACCTGAAAGCATAAACCCAAATTTTGGTCAATCCACTTAAATAAATTTTATTTTACTTGGTCCAAAAAAATTTGATCAATCCACTGAAAATCAAATAAATTTTACTTGGTCCAAAAAAAAATTGATCAATCCAAAATTGGAATCACATTAAACAGGCTTAATACATTTATGATAAAGTCAGGTAAGTCATCGTATTGATATTGACTCAAAGTGGCACAAACATAACCAAAATTTGTTTGGAATTCAAGATTGTGCTAATATAATTGCAGAAGATCTTATTTGATTTTCCATGTCAAAACAATTTTTTGATCATGTATTGATAATAAATTAAACATCAGTTGACCAGGGTTTGACTTCCAAATGAACAATAGTCTTCATTCCATGTAATGGCACAAGCGGACTTCCACTTGTAAATTTATCAAGATCTAACATTGACTTCAAGTCAATCACCCTCACTCTTCATCACTTCCAGAGCATCTACCATGCTTCTTGAACAATATTTCACCAAGTTTAATCCTTTTATATACACCACATCTTTTGGAACCAGATAGGTATTTGTTTTATCTCTATTTTAAAAAAATCACAAGTGGAATTGCCAGAAAGAAAGCTAATGTCATCCCTCCATCACGTTCTAGCTCCATATTGTGCCAGCTTGGCAGAGTTGGTGCAAGCCATCGAACTTGTGCTGGCCAACCACCATTACCCAGGTAGATATCAAGCTCGTAGAGTCTCTATGATACAGAAGGATGATATTTCAATTTGGGATTTCAGAAATATTACTTTCCTGATATTTTTTAAAATACTGGATCAGAATATTTAAAAATTACTTATATGGATAAGAACATGCATAGCTGAATTCTGAAAAAACAAGTATGTTGATACAGTCTTAACTGAATATGTTACTTGTAAAATATCAAAATCTAAATGATTTCCGCAGAATTTATTTCTCAAATGTGAACATCAAAAATTTTATTGATCCATATTTTAAATTTTAAAATTATTAAATCCAAAACTAATTTTGAAAAATATTGAACTCACTGTTTGAAATATATAATAATTATTTATATTAAGTGGTATAGGTTATACTGCCGAGCTTACTTTATGAATTTTATGTTTTAACTTTCAATCTCAAATTTATTTTTTTAAAAATATCTTTCTAAAACATATTGTTAGAGTAGACGTATTTATTTCTTCATAATATTAACTATTCAAAATATGAAATTCAAAACTAATTTAAGATAATAATTGAACTCAAAATTATAAATCTCTACTAATTATTTAAGTGAACTGGTATATGTTCTTGTGTTGAGTTTACTAAATAATCTCAAGCTCTAATTTGAATCTTAAAATTCATTTTCCCTAGATATATTACCCTATAATAAGAAATATCTATTTATTTTTAATATTTTCCTATAAAAAAGTAATTCATAACTAATTCAAAATAAGAATCAAACCCAAAAATTAAAATATCTAATAATTATTTATGTGAACTGGTATGTGTTCTTGTTATTTCTTTGGATCTGAAATTTGAACTTACTAGTTTTTATGAATTATTCAATAATAAAATAATCATTCTTATTGTGCCACTTAATTGTAAGTTAGAATTTTGTCCTTCTCAGTTAGAGAAGTCAAATATTAAGATTCTCACCTTTTAGCAATATCTGTGTTATAGTGATTATGACTTTGATATTTAATCTCTCTAAAACTTTTGACCGCTATTATATAAAACAATATGAGAGCCTAATATCTTTAAATATAATATAAATATACATATTTACATATGTATCAGTTGAGTGTGATATTCTTTCTAAATAAGCTCCATAATATTTAACCAAGATTATCATAATTTGGTGCTATGTTTGTTCAAATTTCCTATTATTATATTCAATCTCAATGATTACCATGCATGGATATATGGTATAATTAGATTTTATTTAAATGCCATTTTAATGTAAAATAGTAATGTCATAAAGACTGACATGTAGGTTAATAACACAAAATCATAGATGAACGTACATATGATGAAAAATCAGAGGCCAATAATAGATTCATCACCACCTTTTGTTAATAAATAATCATCTCACCATCAATATAAGAAAGTGAACTAAGGCTGAGGGGGTGGAAGACCGCAAGATAAAACATAATAGAAGCATAGGTGGTGGAGGTGAAGCTAATGTCAACTGTGAATACCTTAAGTTCAATGCTGATTATATAGGCATGAAGAAATGTACAATTTATTATATTTTTTAATGTTGTCAAACCCAAGGAACTATAAGATTGAGTTTCATGGCCATTTGGTAAACCATAGTAGAACAAAGGTATGGAGTGTGCCTTCATAATTAATAGTATTGAAGATGCAGGTACCTAGACAATAATTTTGGGACAAGTATGAGTGAGGATATGGGGAAGAAGAGTACTCAATACAATATAAGAGGTATTTTCCTTGAACCTTGGAAACTCTATGCAATACATCCTTATATTATAATTCCTGTGCTGGAATGGAATATGTATGGTTATTTATATAAGTAAAAATAAAGAGAATAAAACTAGTAACTTACTAAGAGATCATAATTCAGATGCCCCCTCTTCTTGGGGAAAAGACATGGGTAAAAAATCTAATAATGGCTGTATAAATCAGTATTCTAATGATACTGACCATGCCAAATTAATGGCTGTATTTATCAGATAGTCCCCATGAACAACTAGTGGTCCTTGCCTTTATTGGGAGGCCCATGTGATTATTCGAGGGCTAAAATCAGTCAGAATAATAATATTCAGATGCCTGGATCTCCCAGTATAGTGTGATACTTTTTATTTTTCTAGGGATGTCATTAAATCTTGTAATTCAAATTGAAATGATAATATGTTAAAAAATATCATTCTAGAAACATAAGCATCATTTCCACATAAAAACTTTGCTTGAGAGAGTGAAATAAACGTTCATGTTTGCAGCATTCTTTGACAAAATTCGTGAAGCAATAGAATAGGAATTATTTAGGCATGCTCAAGTCCCTTTAAAAGGATTATGTTTCCTGATGTTAATAAAATATATGTATTAAGTGTGTGTTTGGTTCATTTGGATGAAATTTAAATTTCCATCGGTATCCAGATCCTCTCGGATCTAGGTTAGACCAATCTGTCTTTCTAATTTCATGGTTAGACTTGTCTAGGACTCCTTGTATGTAAGCTTCAATTTTGGATTTCTATTCATCTTTAACTCATTCCTTCCAGGTCTACATTGTTTCCGCAGTCCCTTCTTTCCACCTCTTGGTATCTACTACGTCTAATATCTATTCCCTCAAGAGGCACCCGAAACTAAAATATGTTTCTAAGTATTTTTTTCATGAATAAAATATTTGTAAACCTCCTGATAAACAACCTAATCCATAAGTTTGGATGCAAAACTTTATTACCTTGCCTTAAGTGGCCGTGATAAGTAAGATGCATATTCAGATTATATAATTATCTAAATTTTCCCCATACTATAAATCCTGAAACTTTAAATTAACTAAATACTCAGCATCATTTCCAACTCGATTTTCAAGCATGTATGGCAATTCTTCTTCAAACGTATTTAGTTTGCCGTTAATAATTGAGCTAATTAATGAAAATTCTAAATGACCTTGAGTCCTAAGAATATGATTACCAAGTGATGATCAATATCATCTCTACAGGAAAGGATAAGTAGATAATTTAATATTTTGATTTTTAATTTAGGGATGAGAACGGGTAGTTTTGAAGATTCCAAAATGGAGATATGAGAAGTTTATTCATAATAATATAGTATATGTGAAAAGAACGGGAATTTAGTAAGTACATGATGGATAAATTACATATATATCAAGGGATGACAAGCAGGATAAAGAGGAATGAGCATCTTTAATAATGTATATTAATATTTATATGTCACACAAAGGGGTATGTGATAAGCCTAAAAATTTGTGTGTAAATATGTCGATGTTTGGTCTTTTAGACTTAAGCAATAAAATTTATAAATTTCCCTTAATCACTAAATACTAGGTATAGAGCTAGCAAGGGGTCAAACCACAGGGAAGCAATCTGCAAGAATTTTTATCCAATTTAAAATTAATTAATTCAAGAATGAATTAATTTTGCATTTAATGGACTTTAATTATGTTTAATTCTGTTTATAATTAATCAAAATTAAGAAGAAACTTAATGTTGAGATTAATATTTTTGGCCAAGATACTTTTGATAGGATAATATTGATTATTTTATAAGATCAATTCGATTTCCAATATTCAAATTATGCTGATTTATGATGAAAATTTTATGCCTTAAAATTTGGGAATTAATAAGCAAGAAAGGGAGTTTTAAAATTGGACTTGAAGATGGACGAATTTTTTTATGAAATTTTAGATTTTGGTATTTTAGATGTTTAATTGAATTTTCCAATAATCAATTTGGAAATATAGTGACAGAACATAGGTGATCTAACCTAGAGAGTTAAAGTAGACAAAGTTTATGGTAAAATGGATTAGAGAAGAAATTTGACCCTAATTTTAAGATCTAAGATGCAAAATGGGATAAGAATCAATGTAGAACCAATTATTAACAATCAGATCTTGAATCAAAATCAAAATACAATGTTAATTTCATTTCAAATCAACTTCAAGGGCATGTACATTTCGCCAATGCCATGGCATTTTAGAATCTTTCAAGAAGAAGTTCAAAAAGCAAATTAGAAAAACTTACAACTTTCAATAATGAATCAGGATCTGTTGACTTCAAAAGCAACTCTTGTGTCCTTCCTGGCCAAACCCTTAGGGAGAGCTTCAAAATATGAATTTCACCTTCTTCCTGGCCTATATTTAAAAATCCAACCATATGGATCGTAGAGGGGGAAAGGACAACATGCCCTCAAAATTTCAGCTCAATCAGACGGCTAGATCTCAAGATATTGCAATTTTACTGGCGTTTAATCTCAACCATTGGATCATTTGATTATTTAAAAAAAATGGATTTTTCTTATTGATGTCGGACGTCATCGAGGACGTCATCCGATCGGCACCGAATATGATGGTTCGATGCCGATAAGAGGTAGTGGTATCGAACGTCGACAGTGTTGTCATCCGATGGATGCAACCCTAACGAGGCGGCGTAACTATGCACATGCCCTACGTGTCGTACGTGCAGGTTCCGACTCGAGGGAGGCGCCGAGCTCCAAGCTTGGAACCTCGTCAAAGCAACGAAGGCGTCTATGACGGAACAGAATCTATCCGTAGAGCTCGCATGTAACAGACGGCCATTTTCATTCTAGTAAGACACTCAAGTATCATTCATAGTTTTCTCTCAATACCTCTCTCACCTACCTAGCCCGAGCGTGGTGGAGTCGAGATGAAAGTATACTGCCAAAGATAAATAAACAAGCATCGGGAGAGGATGGCGTACCTTGTCGGCGTGGCTCGCAGTGCAGAATTTCTTCGACGTTGGCAGCAATTCGGAGAGGGTGGAGCAAAGAGGCACCAGATAATAAACGGCGGCTCAACGAGCAAGATGATGCTGGAGCTATAAGTAAAGGTCAGAGGAGAGGGACACGGTGAGGCAGCGGCAAACCGGCTCTAGTGTAATCTTGAATAAGGCACGCCCTTATGGATGGGCATGTACGGGTTCAGGTCACTGTTGCGAGAAATGGTTTCTGGCACTTCAGCACAGGCAGGTTGGTCCATGGGTGGTGGATCGAGATTTGGAGGCAGGCATTCAGGGACATGAAGGGTTCCGGTCCCAGTGATCAACCGTCGGACGGTTGGCGTGTGGTGATTCTCAATTCAGCTCGTGTGTGGAGAGCAGCATTGGCCAGTACGAGTAGACCAACTATCACCACTACAACGATCACCGGTCAGGGAGGTAGTGTCACACTAACGAGCACAAACTGTCATTGAGGTCCTTCTGACCTAGCAGGAAGTCAGCAAGGCGGCGGAATTCCCTGGATTCCTTCCGCAAGCATGGAGGGTCGTTGACCTGATTCAACTGCGGTTTCTGTAGGTGAGTCTTCTCTTCCCTCGACTGGAATGGCAGATCGTTCCCTGAAAATTCCTTATCTGGCGTGGCAGTCGTCCGGCCTGTTGGATTCAACAGTGCCAGTGGGCCGAGTGGCCCATTGTTTTTATGTCAATAGATTTGCCAGGGTGACCAATGCGCCCATCACCTGAAGATTTGACGACCACAGATAGATAACTCTGACGGTGGGGACTCGACGGAGCAGCAAATTTTCTCTATCCGTCATTGATTCGGGCATGCCTGGAGGTGAACTTGTTCGCGGGAAAGCCGAATTAGCCACCATGGTGGCGGAAATATTACCACACACGGAGGCTCAATTCTCGGTTGAGATGAGCCCCTTTCCTTCTTCTCTGCCGTGGAGCGTCGGGACGTGAAGATCCGCCCCGATCGTGAGAATCAATCACCCAGGATGGAGGGGGGTAAGGACACTCACGACCGAGGAAGAAAATTAAAGGGGAATGGGAACATCAGATCCCCCTCTCCCCCTCAATTCTTCCTTCTTCATTCGTTCCCTCTTACTCCTTCCTCTGTTTTCTTCTCTTGAGCGAGGAAGGGAGACCAAGACAGAAAACAACAAAATTCCCTTCTTCTTCCTGGTCTGAACGTTTAGGGTGCCCCCTCTTCCGTTATAAAGGGGGGGGGGGGGGCCAATGGGCCCCCAATTGGGTCAACAAGGAGGGAAGAAAGGGTCCATTAAGGGGGCCCTTATATAATGGGCCCCCTCATTACAAAATTAAAAGGGAAATTAAAAATAAAAAAAGAAGAGAAAACAAGAAAAGAAGGGCACAAGGGAGGGGATCCAAAATGGCTAAGGACCCCTTTCTGTGACAACGATGAAGGACGTAGGGACGAGTCACGAACGCGACAAAAACAGAATGACGAGGTGGGAAAACATATAACATGAGAGAGAATGATGAAGACGAAAAGCGATAATTGAGCAATTTTCATCTGAGATTCGACGACGGTGGCGGGCGGTGCGGACGACGTCGTCGACGATCTTTGATGGCGTGTGCCATCACTTATTGGCTGACGCCTTTTTTTCCTTGCTTTTGCCGTCCTCAAATCTCATTCTGACACATCGTTGCGCGCTTCTGCAGGTCGCAATCATTGCAGAATGATGCTGCATTTGAATGGATAACAAAGCGTCAGGTCGCCCTATTTTAAAAAATTGATAAAAGACAAAACTGCTTTTCGTTAGAAATTATTCCACCCATTTTCGATTGCAGCGTGCTTTTAATGCATGCGGCGAATCGATTATGACGTGTATTAAATACAGCGATTTCTTTAAAAAAACATGTGTCTCAATTACTGTGTGCAATCAATGCACATGGCTAATCGACTGCATACGATGTATATTCATGTTTTTTTGCACAAATAAGTTAACTCAACAATTGAAAAAAAAAGACAAATCATACCTTCACGTCGTCGAGCGCCACGTGCATCTTTTTGACATAATCATTTCCTCATTATGGCATCGCGCATTGCGATGCCATAATGAGCTAATAATGCTCACTTTTATTTTTTTATTTTTTAAAAAAAATGCATCTACTCATTCGCCCAAATTTTGGGCGAATGACGTGGATGACGCATTAACTCAAAAGAAAAGTTATATAAAAATGCTAAATCTTGGCTATAGAATGGTCAGAAAATTATACAAAATATGGCAAAAAATCCAGAAAATTAGTAAAGCCTTTACCAACCTCTAGCCAAGTACTTTATGCCCTGAAAAAAATATTTCTTCAGTGCACTGAGATTAAATACCATGTAAAAGATACTAAAAAATTAGAAACAATAATAAAATCAAAGTGTAAGTCATTTATATGCATTTATATATGATAACATGCAAATATGGCCATTAAAACACATAAATGTACCATAATATACATCAATTTAACATTATAATTTGCAAGTTATCATACCCCCCTACTTAAATCATGGCTAGTCCCTTAGCAATGTACCATTGTTACTTTAGATGATTTCTTCATCCATCAATCCTCATTCATCTGCATGAAGTGTTAAAGATATCAATAACATGCTCAAAAGGAACTCCCCTCAACAATTTGGATTCCACCTTGTCAGGAATATGGGTGCCATCCCTCTTGATTCGGGTAGAGCTAATGAAATGAGATAGAAAGATGTAATTCTCTCTAGATTTGACACTATGATCTAAAGGTTCCTCACTGTACTCTTCAAGTGATGGACCTCGCGCCTCTCATATCAAGGTCACTCTCTTCCGGGTAGCGGCTACTTTATGTTAAAATTCTCCACTAAGTTTCCTCCTACTTTATTATAAAAGCTAGACATTATCCGCCTCCCATTTAGCACAGAATATCAAATGTTGTATTAGGGAGATATGTGTGATGATTTTTATTTCAGAAACGATGGCATGGGTAAGAGAATAAGAACGAACGAAAGATGGCATGCTCAAAGGGGAAGAGATGGATTTGAATGTATGGTTTCATAATGGATATATCATTTCAGGTTGCCTTCTCCCAAGACATAGACGAATGTGATGGATTTAGAAAGAAAGAAATCATGTGTGATGCCCTCACTAGAGTCAATAGGCAATATCTTGTATCAAGATTGATGTACTAAAAATGCCTACCACAAAAAAATCCCCACATTTTTAAATTCCTCAGGTTTTGCTTGAAGTTGAGGACCTTTATCTCTTTTTTTTGGGTAAGGGGTAAATAACATAATAAAGCATTGTGTAAAAGTAGAGAGAATAGAATGATCATTGACTCTAGTGACGCCATATGTAAAATCATTGAAGAGAAGAAGAGGTATTAAGAAATTGAAAAGCAAAATTAGACAGAAATGGTGATAGAGATGGGATGTAGATGATCCCATAGAAAGGGAGATAGAATGGCTTGGGAGATGGCTACCATCCATGAAAGACTGTTGATTAGAGAAAGGTTCAAGGAAATGGCAAGGAGTATGGTGTATGGAACGGCAAATGGAATGGAAAATTGGATGGAAAATCAAGAAAAGGAAAATTCTGTGCTGTAAGAATTGAAGAAATGCCTATCTTCCACCCTAAAGTAAGATTGACTCAATGAAATAATAAAACATTCAAGTAGGATCGGCTCAGTGAATGGTGGCGTTGTGGAGGTCCTCAATTCACTCAACTCTCTACCTTTTTGAGTCATAGTGCTTCAATCCTTCGATTTTGCTATCCCCTACACACCCACTAGATACCCTAGCCATTTGGAAATTGACTCCCACATTATCCAAAATCACGGTTTGTTTCATCTTTGCATGATCAAGATGCGCCATAAAGCCAAACTTCCGTACACATGTAATTCAAACTAATGGATGAAGAAGATCTCCTAAAGATGGGTTTTGGTTTGTAAATGGATTTATGAGATAAAGACCAAACAAATGTTTGCAATTCTAAAAACATGAAATGTTCTCCCCCCCCCCCACTAAACTATGCAATGTCCTCAATGCATATGCATCATCATAAAAATAATTAAAAAATTCAGAATTGCAAACCTGAGTACGCGTGATCCTTGATTTTGAAAAGCTTACTTATGTTGAGCCGACATCTGGTTGTTGTTATGTAAGAACCCATTATTTATGGAAGTAAAGTGAAATCAAAGAAAAGTACAATTAAATAAAGAAACAAAATGGTGAGCTAGACGAATGTTAATATTTAGAGTCATACGAATGGCTCTATAATGAACTTTGGAATCCATAATTCTTTATGCGATATTTTTTAAAATGGTTCTAACATGGATTTGGGAATCCACACTCGTAACTCCTGATTTTGGGTTGAGATACCTTTTGTGCTCATTGACATATATCGCATAGGAATCCATCTTTTATGCTTATGAACAATACCCACAGAGTATAAATAGGGGAAGTTCCTAAATGAAATTCACCCATGCCAGAATTTTTCTGGGGCCTTCCCCTTCTTCTCCTTCCTCCCACACATTCGCTCACTCATGATGCAATCATGATGATGAAACAATGAAAACAAAGGTTGAAGAGATCTCATCAATGCAAAGGAGGAGATTCGGTGTGCCATGGACTATGTGGATACGTCTAGAGGCTGCACACATGAGCAGCTTCATTTGTCTCGCTCAAGGATCCAAGAAATCATGGATTCAATATGTGTTGAGGTTATTCATTTCCTTATTATATTATTGAACATTATGATTCATTTAAAGTCTTCAACTGCAAATCATTTTGAGTTCTTCATCCAGATCTAGGCCTCTTTTGACATCACTTACCTTTTTTTGACTTGCGTGTGAATTGGACTTACCTTTTTTTACTTGCATGTGAATTGGAGCTTTCCACTTGATCTTCTTCAATTCACTTAATACTCAAATTCAATTTACTTACCTTTTTTGACTTGCATGTGAATTGGAGCTTTCCACTTGATCTCGTTCAATTTGTTCATGTTGATCACTTACCTCGGTCAATTCACTCATCACTTGTGACAATGCACTCATGATGGAATCAACGGTGATAATGGGAGGTGTTGTAGATGCCCATAGTTCTCCCTGTCAAAGAGGAGTCATAGCGTAAGTGGGATGCCTTGTATCCTCAACTAGAAATTGAGCATAACTATAAGTTTGATGTTAATATGATTGCTGACCATTACATAATTGAGCATAGAGAGGGTCAAAACTGTTATTATTATTGTTATTCTAACTCTGATTTGGGTAATTTAATATACTGATTGCCTGTCTTATATACGAACAATATCTGATATCATCAATCGACATCCGATATCCAGTGGAAATTGGGGAAGTTTCTGATATCGATATCAGCTATCAAATGTATATCGAAAGATCCATCCTCCATCCAATATCTTGATGGCTATCGCAGGGCTCCAGACGTGGCAAATGCCGGTACCAGGTATCGGATATCATTATTCGGTTATTGGATATCAAAACCCATATCAAAAAGTGGTGCCAGATAACGATATCCAATACCTAGATATCGGCTGAATATTGTCCCATATGGAAAAAATAAAAAAATTTCAGAAGTATAAATAGCTTTGGTAAATAAACAAAAAAACTCCATGTGGTATACCAAATGCCAGACCTTTAAATTTCATGGACCTCTATTGTGGTCCGTTGTGACAGAAATCTGGCCCATTTTGTACTGGGCCAGACTTAGTGTGATATCATAAGTGAAGTGTAAATTAAAACCTTTTGAAATCATAAAATACTTAATGAAACAGCAAATTTCACTTGCAGTAGCTTAATTATGTATGAAAATTTTTTTAAGACATATTTCATATCAGTATTTCAGATATCGACAAAACTGATATGCAACTTCTATATCCGATATCATCATCCAACCTTTGAGACGAGGACGAATCCGATATCGAGACAGATCACAGTATCAGATATTGGTAATGTGGGAAATGAGATCTGATATTGTCGTCTGGTATCATGATATCGGTATGAATCAATATCAGGAAGCCCATTTCCAAGATTTAATTCAGCATTTGTCCTGATATTGTCATCCAATATTGGGGTTGGGACAGGTGAACGCTATTTTAATCTACCCAATTGCCTAGGCCAATTATAAGTCGTAGGGCATTGCCAAAAAGTGTTATGACCTTTGTCATAATGGGGAAGGCTAGCTTGATATGCTGGAAACTAGACTAATGATCACGTAGAGAGGAATGATTCTATGGGCATCATGCTAGGACCTTATAACATTCAAAATATTTAATGAACCCATCGGTTTGTTTAATGCCTGAACTAACTTTTCAATTTTGTCGAAAAAATATACCCATCACTAGTGCTACAACACCTAGCATGCCCATCACTAATTACCTGAACTACCCAATTACCTGAACTAACTTTAGAGTCGATTGAGTTGGTGGCTGAGAATACCCATCACTAGTGCTACAACACCTAGCATGCCTCTCTTTATCTTAGCGCTTTTCCATTCAAGGGATTTAATACATGGTGATGGCTATTCTCAGCCACCAACTCAATCAAATCTAAAGCATCATCTTCATATTTCCTTACAAATGTTTCACCGATAACAACATGAGAAAATATCAATTAGGCTCTCTAAACCTATCATAAACTATATATGTAAGTTCATGTTTGGGTATGTCATGATGTGGTTGTTTCTCAAGCTATCTAAAATCACTCCCATGCATTGTAGGGTACCTGATAACATGATAAATGCATGTCTATTTGTATACATTTCAGATGTCTTTGGTATTATTAATTTAAAATTTATCATGGTATTATTTGAATTAATCAAATATTTATGCATAAGCTAGAAATTCCAATTTTTCCATGTTATGGTTGTTTTTTACTAACCTCCTTGACTTGTTTAAAGTCAAGAAGTTTTAGTTATGATAAGTATTTTATAGTTTTACATGTGAATAAATTTACAGGAATGAGAAGATACAATTCTTCAAGAGTTGGAGAATTTTTTAGAGTTAAGTGATTCTAAAAAGGGGCATGAACGGAGTAAAGGGTGTTGTGGGCCTTCAAAAGAGAAGTCTGAGGGATATGGAACACAACCTGGAATTCCCATTGGGCTATCAAAATCCTTACAAAGAAAGAAGCTGAAGATCACAAGGGAAAGCTCTCAATCCATGGACAATAAGAGGAAAAATGGCAAGAAAAGATAATAAAAAATACTCAAACGGGTATTTTATTAATTCTTCCTATGTATGAATACTCTTTTTCTCCCTCAATTCCCCTCAATCTGGATGTTCTTGAGCAAGTGGCTGGCCAGCAGGACAAGGCATGTTTCAGAATACAGGTTGCTCAACCTGCTTGATGTAAGTTTATTGAAGTTTTCTCTCAATCTCAACTCTTGTTTGCATCGAAAAATGCCTTATCTTGGTGACATATAAGGATAAAGACTTGAGAGGAAGCATTTAGGGATAATTAAGCTTTCATTGAGGTTTTAGGAACTTAGATTTACATTTTCTGATCATTATCTATCCATTTTCCCTTTAAAACCATCACTCTCTCACTTTAAACACTTATTTTTCCTACTTTCTAATGGATCGTGCCCCAGCGTCATCGACAACACGCTATCGGAGCCATCTTCACCGACTTCAGCATCACTGTCGGTCCATGTCCAGCCTGACCGGCATGCCAAAGTGTCCGTGAAGACGCACAGATTTAAATACACCGGGTAGAGCACATCCGCGCCCGTATCTTTGTGTTTTAGTATTTGCTTTCAGCCATTTTGATTTATGTTTTCAGTCATTTGTGTCATTTTTAAGTTCACGTCATCTTGTCCGTTATTTTCTTTCTTATTTGTGTTGTAAATGAAGGGGGAGATCCTTATTGGGCTCTCCTTTCTCAACCCCTTGTAAGGGCCCATCATGGCCCTATATAAGGCCATGATGGGACCACGACATTGGCAGATCTGGATTTGCAGTTTGACAGTTACAAACCTCGTTCAGATATCACACTCAAGGAGAGGAAGAGGAGAGGAAGAGGAAGGAGAAGACAAGAAGGGCAACGGAAGAGAAAGAGCGGGAAGTGAAGAGGTATATTAAAGCATAGAAATTGGGAGTGAAACCTTGCACGACGGCCATCCTGACCGCCGGGGTCCCGTTCCACGCTCAAAGCTTCATTCCTCCGCACTTGAACGGCGCTCACAGGACTCGTCGTTCCGTCTTAACGGAATGATGGGAATCGTTTCTGCACCGGTTCCATCAGAACGACCGATTACGGTCTCCGACTGGAATCGCCATCCTCCCTATGCCTGGGTGTCACCATCGCACCACCATCAACGGGTGCAGCTTGTCGACGTGCCACGTTTTAGTGGACTGATCATCGATCAACCACGTCCGGCAACGGGGAGGGATCGCTTCATCTTCTTGCGGTCCACGAGGGTGGGATCCACACGGCCCCACCCATTAACCTCACCGCACAGGGCCCTCGTCAAACGGACGCTGATCCAAGTCGTTGGAAGGTCATCTGTACTTGGTCACAACCATCCGAGACTCCCTCGGCCACGCGAAACACCCGAATGTTCACCTTGCGGCCAGAGTAGTTCGCGCAGTCGATCATAGGCTGACTTGTGTGGCTAGCTCCCAGTGCCGTACCAGACTTCTGGCAGATCTGATACATTGTTGACTGATCTCACTGGCCTACGCAGCTTTGCCACGTCGTGTCTCGCCAGTCAACTGCCCTTGGTCGGTGAAAGCGGCAACAGCTGCACACACCGGCCGTTCCTCGACACCGACAACACGTATCGCTCGGCCGCGTACGATCTGTCCAGCCCCCAAATCGCAGACGAACATCATCGCAGGTGATTTTCTCTCTAGCCATCATCCTTCCGCCTTGCTCTCATCTTCCAACAACACGCTCTACCGACGCAAATCTATCTACATTGCTCTGTACACCAAAGAAGACATCGACGACGGACACTGCCACCGAAAAGTTACGTCGTTCCCTTGCTCGTCAGTTATATTACGTCTTTCAGTATATCTTTCGACTGCACTCCACCGCGCTCGGGTTAGATTAGGTGAGAGAAAATTATCTAGAAAACTACATGTTGAGCATCTTTTTAGGTACAGACTGAGCCGTTCGTTACATGCAAGCCCCTACGTAATTACTCCGTTTGACGCCGTAGTTGCCATCCTCGTTCCGACGAGAGTCAGAAGGTCACCATCACCGTCACCGGATGCCTGCTTCAGAGGTTTGAGTTTGGCAAATTACCACGAGTCAGGGCCTGTACGCATCACGTAGTTACATTCAATTACTGAATTGACCCGTCAAACGACGCCATTGACGACGTCCGACATCACTTTCTCTCTCTAGAATCAAATTTTTCTCTCTCCTTTCCTTATCAATATTTCTATTTCGTACCCTCAAAATTTCATAAAAAATCTCCCTCATTTGCATCTTCAAATTCCCCCTCAAACACCTTTTACACCGATTCTTCACTTTCTCTCTCTATCTCCTCATTTTCACATTTTCTCTTTGTATCTCCTCATTTCAACATTTTTATCTTTCGATTAGTTTATTTCTCTCTCTAAAACCCATTTCTATCTCTCTCTATATCCTCCATCATTTCCCACTTTGAATCCCAAAAAAATCGCATTTAAAAATCAATTTTATCCCTTCAAAATTCAGTAACGCACGGTGTTTGTGTGGTGTTTGTGCGGCAGGGACACCCCTCCGCCTGTCAGTCGGGGCACAGGCAGCACACACAACCACCAGGCAAAGGAGTGCCCAGTGCAGGACTTAGCCAATTGTGGCTAAGTCCTAACTCAATTGTGCCAATCCCAACTGGTTGACCCACTAAGGCCAGCCTGAACGGGCCAGACCGGGCCCCCCAACCCAAAATGCCCAAACCGCATTCTGCTCCAGCTCCGCCGTGCTCTGCCACCACTACCCCACTACTGCCGCCGGCGATCGCCAGAGCAGGTATTTTCATCATTTTCTGTATTTATAAAATTAGGAAAAATTAGGGAAAATCAGGAAAAATCACGAAAACTATTTTTACATTTAAAATTTCCAAAAAATTAAGAAAAATCTCGAAAATTCATATTCCCAATTTCTAGTGATTTAACGTCTAAAATTATTCTTTAAAAATCTCTAACTCTCGTTTTTAATATTTCTAGGGATTTTTGGTGTAAATAAAATTCCAGAAATTTCTAACACGATTTCTGGTGTTAATGAAAATTAGGAAAATTAGTGTAAAATATTTCTAGTGTTTTTCTTTGTATTTTTTCTTCAATTTAAATCATAGGAAATCATGTATATTAACTAAAAATCCAGAAAATCCCCGAAATTGTACTTCTCACTTTTGAACTTATTTTCTTCATTACAAGATTCAGAAAATTCCAAAATTGAATCTCTGCCTCTCTATGGACAGACCCCTTACTTGCCCTATTTTTATTATAGAGTATTTAAGTGGAAAATTTTCATAAATATTGTTGGTTAATTTTGGATTAAAAGAACGATATTAAAACCCTAAATTTGGATTTATCAGTACCTTTCCTGAACCTTGTGAGAATTCTCTAGTAACCCATCTCGTGACATTTATCTTACCCAATGATTCGGACTTACAAAATCATGCATCTTCCATATTGATGGGAACAAAATTTGAGTTCATTTAAACACAGAGTTTTTCAATCAAAAACTAAAATTCCAAAATGATTAAAATATATAAACACGAGTATAATGAGTATGAATTCCTGCTAAAATTATATCTTTCATGTATTTTTTTCTAAACTAGAGTTTTAGATCATTCTAAATAAACATAAACAAAAATTAGTACATCTTTCCAACCAGAACCCCCAAAAAGTAGGCCTTAAATCAAGTCGAAGGCTTTTCAATCAGCTCACCCTTTGCTTTTGGAGTATCATGGTGTGTTGGCAACGATTCTCCCACTTCTTTGATGGATTGATAATATTTTTTCACCAAGACGAGTGTCACCCACTCAAAATTGAAATCACTGTATTCTTGACAAAGAAATTAAGAGTACACAATCAATCAATCAATCAAGGATTCCTGAGGTATCTTTATAGTGCAGAGAGATTAAAACCTCAAATAGACTTATATGAACATCAGAGATTGATAACATGCAAATAAGAGCTAATAAAGTGTGAATTTCATCATACTTTTGGGGTTTTAATGCTTAAAACATTAATTTTTAATGCATGTTATCATGATTTTAGGTTAAATGAATAATTTTCTTAAATTTTAAGTTAAACAACACTTTTGACAAATAGTTAGGCAAATTAATAGATTTTAAACGTTTTTAAAATGATGTTTATAAGAAAATAAGAAATTAACAATAAATTTTATTTTAGAAGTTAATAGAACATTTTTCTGCATTAATAAACACTTTTTTATGATTTGTTTGAATCATTTTGAGATTAAAAGTAATTTTTGTTGGATTTATATCCTACGAATGGTCTAAGAGGGGGGGGTGAATTAGACCAATCCCTCTTTCCTAATTTACTTATTGTACTATTATTTTTTTAATATCTAATTATCTAGAGGGAAGAGGTGGACACCCAGAATTTTTATACAGGTTAGGGCTAATCCCTTACTCATGTCCCGGGGTATCCAACCGGAGTTATAATATGTCCCTAACCAAGTTTATAGCCCCCCAAGCTAAAACCGCCTGGTAATAGGGATACACGGATACCTCCTATCTAGAAAATTAAAAAACAAGAATGTCCTTGAACCCCCTTAGCTCCTTTTAAGGAATCCTTGCTTTCACTTCTTCTCCACTGGACCACTCAAGTCCTTCCCAGCTTCCAAAAATCGCCTTTAGTTGAGGTAGTAGTTCTAGTGTCACAAATGCTGTAAGAACTCTTGAAATGATTCAAACAAAATGTCTTCCACGTTCCTGAGAAGTTAGCTAAGAAACAATACCAATCTCAACAAGAAATTTTCACTTCTGCACCAGAATTATATTCTCTAAATTCGGATCAAGTTAACCCAGAATTTAGGATTAGCTTTAGGACAATAAAATTTTTAAGGTAAGGATATTGAAATTCACAACAGTTGAAATATTCAACTATCAATGTCTTAAAGTTCAATATGAGATAAAGGAGTTGTAAGACACAGATTTAACAGTCAAGAGTTTTAATACTCAGTTCAAATTTCTGAAAATTGAAATTGTAAAATTTCAAAGTAACGATTTTATCTTTTGATTTCAAATACAAGGATGTTAAAATCTGCAGAATCAACAGTTATTTTAGAAGTCAATTTTGAGATTCAGAGATTTTAAAGAGAAAGTTTAACAGTTATGACTGTAGGATTTTCTTTGCAATTCAGAGATTTCAAACTGAAATTTTAAACAGTTATGAAGATAGTATTTGATTCCCACTTCAGAAATTTAAGATGAAATTTTAACAGTTATCAATGTAGGATATAAAATCACAGTTCAGAGAGATAACAAAAATTTCAACAGATCTCACTATAAGATTTGATTCTCAGTTTAAAGAATTTAATATTCAATTTAAAATTCAATCTCTGAACTGTCGATCTGAATTTTTGTTCTCTTGAAAAACGATTTAAAAACGATGTTCAGAGATTTTGATTTTAGAAACAATGTTCTGAAATTTTATTTTAAAAACGAGGTTCAGATATTTCGATTTTAGAAACAGTGTCCTGAAATCCAATTTTAAAAACAATGTTCTGAGATTTTGTTTTTAGAAACAATGTTCTGAAATTTTATTTTAAGAACGATGTTCAGAGATTTCGATTTTAGAAACAATGTCCTGAATTTCAATTTTTCAATAGACTGATGAATCAAATGATTCAGAAAAGAATAACAAGAGATGAATTTCGATTTTTCAACAGACTGATGAATCGAATGATTTATAAAAGAATAACAAGAGATGAATTTTTATTTTTCAACAGACTGATGAATCAAATGATTTAGAAAAGAATAACAAGAGATGAATTTCGATTTTTCAACAGACTGATGAATCGAATGATTTATAAAAGAATAACAAGAGATGAATTTTGATTTTTCAACAGACTGATGAATCAAATGATTTAGAAAAGAATAAACAAAAAATGAATTTCGTTTTTCAGCAGACAAATGAATCTCGATTTTCCACAGATGGAGAGATGAGCGATTTTGAAAAACAATAACAGAACAATTTTGATTTTCAAAAAGACAGAGAGATGAGATGAATGTTTTTGAAAATCAATAACAAGCAGTTTCGATTTTCAAAAAACAGAGAGATGAGATGAACGATTTTGAAAATCAATAACAAAGCAGTTTCGATTTTCAAAAACACACAGAGAGCGATGAACGATTTTGAAAGATAACGACAGAAGAAATTTTGATTTTCAAAAACACAGAAAGAGAGATGAACGATTTTGGAAGATCAATAACAGAAGAAAGAAAAGAAAAACGAGCCTGATTATCAGCTTGAGAAATCTGATCTTTGGATCTGTACTGGAGATTGATCTATCTTCCTTGTCGATTTCTTGTAAACCTTTTTCTTCACCAACAGACTTTCTCTATTTCTGGACTCTTCTTTCTTGCGTTCAGCCTGCAATTTTCTTTCCAACCCGATACCTCTTTCATCCCCTCTTCTCCCTTTTTATTTTACCTCTTTTCTATGCTCACGTTCAAAGGCATTTTTCATTTTACCAAAATGTCCTTGTAACTTTCATCATAACAAAATAAAAACATACATTTTGTTATCTCTTCTCAGTTTATTTTGAAATTCATAAAAACACATAATCTAAAATCTTCAATCTCCCCCTTGAAACTGGCACTTATTGGGCCAGTCTAAGCGCTAATTGGGTGCTAAATGCGCAGGAAACGCATCAAGAAGTGTGAGGGCCAATCAGAACAGCCTTAGATGTCTTTGGTGCGCGACACGCACGTACACAGCATCGTATATGTCGCAAACCACACACAGCATCGTGCAGTCCAATCAGAGAAGCCCTAGGCATTTTCGATGCATGACATGCATGTACACAGCATAGTGTGTGTCGCGCACCACATGCAGCATTGCGCTGACCAATCCCATGTGACTTAACTCGATGTGTGCGACGTAGCGAGTTAAGTTGCACAGAGCTTGCGCTGACCAATGGGATGGCACATCGCCATGGTCCACGCAAGCAGCGCTTGTGCAAAGCACCTGTACACCCAGCACCGTGTGTACGAAGGGCGACGCATGCGTGGCACCAAGTGGCCCAATCGTGATGGGTCGCGCACCCTGCGTACAACACGCAAAAGATGGGAATAGTAATGGAATCGGAAGAACTTGTTCTTCTGATTTCTGCAGTGATAAAAGGGGAAAACAAAAAATTCAGTTGTGGTTCTTGATTTTAAGCTCAAGGAAAGAACTCCTAGCTTCCTTGAAGACTCAAGAATCAACTAGGAGCGATATGGAGTTCTCTTTGGGTAGGAATTTTGCAGATCTGTCACCACATTTCTTCCCCAAATTCAAGCTAAAATTCGTGGAAACTTGGGTGTTTGTTCCACAGAATCAGCCCAGATCAATTCTCTGATCATCCCTGGTACTTCTAGGTTTATTTTGAATGCATTTTACACTTGATTTAGCGTTCAATTTCTGCAATTTTGTAGTTTCATTCATGTTCGCCATTTTTCCTAAATTCCGATTTCAATCATCTTAATTCTGAAATTTACTTTGTTTTCAATTCAATTAGTATTCCTTGAGTCTAGATTAATCATTTTGAATGATATTCGACATTTAAATCACTCATGTTAGTCCCTTATTTCTCAAATTAGCAAATCGTATTCACGATTTGCTAATTAAGGAAATCTTTACCATTTTGAATTAATTAGGATGAAATAAAAATTCAATAAAAAAAACCTTCTTATCATTTCAAATCTGTGAGAAATAAATCAGATAAAAATGCAAAACACCAGAAAATGTTACCTTAGGGCTTGTAATCCCTGAGAAGTTTGAATTAATCCTTACAAAAAGATTTGTAATAAACAATTAGCATTGACTATCTCCTCCAAATCATTTCTAATTCAATAAATAATCCAAAAACATAATTCAAGCTGAATTAAGTCCTTGGGTTAAATAAATAAGTAAAAGCATGATTAATGAGAAATTCTTGATCAAGATTTTTGTGATGCTAACATCCTAAAAATCTAAGATCAACTGAACACTTAAAAAATCTAGTTAGGGAATTAGTTAGCCATTCTTATCAATAATTGTTAACGAATCATAAATCTGACTCTCACTGATAATAAAAACTTTAGAATCAAATCTCTGATTAATTGAGATAATTTGAATTGAAATAGTTAGAAGGATAGTTACAATTTACACGCCTCTTCTATCACCTGAGTAAAAAAAATTTATATTTTTTAAATCTAGAGTGCTAATCCATAATCTGATAATCGAATTTCCCTATCGCCTTCCGAGGGTTCGACCCCTTAGTTAAGCACTAAGGGATAAACACATTTTATTGATTAAGTTCGGAAAACCATTAAATAACAACATATATACACATACTTTTCTAACTTATCAGAGATCTTGTGAAAAAAGTATCACTTCTGCATAAAGCTAATCCATAATTTATTAGTTCCTTAAATGGGCATCTTCTATGATATTCAGATGACTAGCCTCTAGATGTATCATCATGATATTCAAGGACTAGATATTCTCTTCTTTCCTAGAATTGTGATGCTAGAAGTCTAATTTTCCCTTGATCTAATCTAACTAGAAGGAACAATCAGTGAATAGAAAAAAGGAGAGGACCTCAAAATTACTCGCATGGGTATCAAAAGAAGGTGTTCCCCTCTATTTTTACTCTTTGAATTGACACCTGTGATTTTGATGTAAAACTATCTGACTTGATTGATTTACTGGTAATTTTTATACACTTATTTTTCTGATTTGAGATTTATAGTGTGTTCCTGATCCAATGAGTGAGGTAAAAATGAGGAATATTCATTACTCATTCTTACTAGGTAGTTTTGCATTTTAAATACATTGTTGTTTGGACAAAGAAATGTTTAAATTTATATAGAATAAAAAAAATAAAAAAAATAAAAAATATAATTACGACAAGAAACCCTGATTCTCCATGGCTTCCTCTCTCTCTCCAAGATACATTTTTCAGCTCTGAAAAGGTTCCAAGAAGCTTCTCGGCAAAGATCTTGCTAGTGGTCATACAAGAAATCATGATGTCCAACAGGCTTCTTTTCGACCTTTATATTGATCATGGGTCTGTTTTTATTATTGAATCTCTTTCTGCTTTGAAGGAATAGAAATGAATCATTCGATTTCAGTTTTCAATATATATTTAAAGTTTTAACGATTTGAAATCAATCATTGTCTCACTTAGATTTTTTAAAATGTAGCCTTCTTGTTCGATCTATAAATGCATTCTCATTGGCTTTTTGCTGTTTTCGTTTTTCATCTCATTCATTTCTCCATCTGCATTGATCAATCTGAGTATCAAAGATAATTTTCCAATTTCCATCATACAGCTACTTAAATTGTTCATTCAATATGTCTCCCCATTCAAACTTTTCATTGGTTCATTTTTATTCCCATTAAATATTTTCATCGTTTTTCTTTCCCTCCATTCTTTCTTCCCCATCAATCTTTCTCTTCCCACTCTTTCTGATCAATCTCTTTCTTCCAAATCATTTTTTTTTCTTCTCAATCAATCTCTGTCTTCTTATCATTCTTTTTCTTTCCGACCAATCTGTCTTCTGATCATTCTTTTTCTTCCTGATCAATCTTTGTCTTCCAATCATTCTTTTTCCTCTCAATCAACTTCTGTCTTCCCGATCATTCTTTTTTTCCTCCCAATAAATATGTCTTTTGATCATTCTTTTTCTTCCCATTTAATTTCCCTCTCTACTTCATTCTCTTTCCCTTTCATACTCTCTCCATACCTTGATCTATCCCTTCCCCCTAACTCTCTTTCATCTCTAATAATCCATTTTCCCCTCACTCTCTTCCCTTTTATAACCCTATCTCTTTCCACGTCACTCTCACCCTCTATCCTTATCTATATATTTATTTTCTCCCTTTCCCCCGCTGATTAGAACATATGCTTCTAATGCCCTTAAAATCCAAAATTATTTATTCATTTCTATATAGCTTACAAAATGTGGTTAGTTTGAAAGACAAACCAAGTTTAATGAAATCCGTTGAAAGATAAATATTATTTATTTCAATATATACTGAAAAGATATAAGATATTATTTCTCCTTTTGGAATTCATGTCAAGATTTTTTATTTATTTTATTGCTTCCACAATAGAAATAATATTTTTATCTTTTAATATTAACTTTGAACTCTTAATTTTTATTTGAAATGAATGCATTGACTTTTTAGTTTTCACTTTGACATTAACTCATCAACATGACAGAATTGAGATCAAATCACTCCTTGACCGCCCCAAGACTAGCCAAAACTTCAGGTCTATGTTTAGGTTTTTGCTAAAGTCAGACCATTTTGAATTGTCAGAATAAGAACTTTATGTATGAGTAGAATCTCCAAAAGGAGAAATGGGAATTTTACTCATAGGAGATCAGAATGTTTTCATTCAAAGATGATCTCATAATAATGCACTTTATCATTGTATGTATTCAAAAAATATAATTTTAAGCATAGAACATGCAGCATAATGAATGTATTTTATTGATCTAGACATTGTGAAATTGCAATAGGCAAGTAGGTCATATATATTTCCAACATTGAACCCATTCTAAAGAAATGCACCTGGATTTTGATATCTCCTTCAGTCTGAAGGAGAATAATTCCATCTTTACTGTTTTGGACGAGACATTCTGAAATTGACTGAATTCACACACTTATTTACATTCATCCTTATGTCTCTAATTCTTTCAACAAGAGTCCATGGTGATGGATATTATGTGGCCATCAAGAAATCACACCAATATTTTTTATTTAAGTTCATTGAAAGAAATATTTGTTCATTATTAGTCACATGTGGTGTTTATAATGAAGTCCATAAATATGTGCAATGACCTATTGAATTATGATGAGATCATAATATAGTGGTCATTTAAATATCATCCAATATTCCCTATTAGATGGATAATGAAGACGTGCAGAAAATTGTCTGGACAGAATAGCACAATCATAGCCTACTTGATAAGCACAAGTGATCATGCGGTTGTTAGTGTGGAGACACCAAGGACAGATAATGGGTGCCCTTTTGAGAAAAATACACTGAATTGATCCACATGAATCCCGGCATGGTATTATACCTAAATGTCAATCACGTTGATTCGTGCAGTGGTTGTATACGTGGTATGTTGACCTGAGACACAGAGGACGTCTCGTGGATGGAAGAGTATGTTTTTGATTTGGCTTACGAGTTGGTAACCTTGTGATTCGAATAAGTCTTAGCTCGAATATAGT
Source organism: Wolffia australiana (assembly GCF_029677425.1). Classification (NCBI taxonomy): domain Eukaryota; kingdom Viridiplantae; phylum Streptophyta; class Magnoliopsida; order Alismatales; family Araceae; genus Wolffia; species Wolffia australiana. The sequence goes on along the minus strand of NC_135854.1, from coordinate 5,325,881 downwards.
AATGTACAAGGAGATGATTGAGTGTTGATAGTGGAATTGTCCACCCTTGATAAGAGGAGATTGACTCAAGGAAGATGATGCAACTAAATCCCAGGCCAAGGTAGTGGGGATATTAGAGAAGGTGTTCTCCAATAAACTCCATTACACATCAATACTAACTGAATGGCAGATTAGGTTTTCATTATTAATCATACCCTAAGTTATTTGAGAGTCTTACACAGATGATAGATTATACATATACGATGGTCGATGATGGTAAGGGTTCCATGAGAGAGTTTAAATACTGTTGTGTATATTTTGGAGCATGAGTTATTGCTTAGGACCCCACTAGTAGGAAACTTAATCTATTGATTGGCTTAAAAATATCATGAGTTAATTAATCTATATGTTGATATATTTTATTAAGAAGTTTGGCTAATAGTTTTTCTCAGGATATTAAAGTCATTGACAAGAATGATACATGGTTATAAAGGGTCATAAATACGTAAAAATATGCGAGGGGCACAAATAAGTAAAGTAAAAATACAGGAGGGCCACAAATTTTTAGGCTCCCAAGTAAGCTAGTGTTGGGTGCCCTCCTTCCCACACATCTTCTCATTTCTCTCTAAAAGCAAGAAGAGTGTCTTCATGGAGCGAAGACATATGAGAGCTTCAAGAGTTGGAGAAGAAGTAGAGATCCAAGAGCACATTGATCATGTAGATTCTTATAGAGGGCATGAACAACTTCAAAAAAATATCCAAGGTAGCAAGTCAAGAGCAGAGACAGTTCCCCAAAAGGTACACAATATGTGTTTTATTTTTTAGATTAATTTGAAATGAATTTCAACTTCTGTTGCATAGAAAAATGTTTTTTTATCATTCAATCAAAACATTAGAATCCAACACATGGAAACTATGTGAGGCTAAGCTTGTGGCAGTCAATTTAAGGTTTTCTCCTCTGCAAATAAGGGAATGGGTTTGCATCGTTTTCCTCTGATGAACTGGTCTAGCATATTTACTAAGGTCTCTCCTACCATGCTCATTTGGGTTTTCTGTACCATGGCCAATTCTTCTATCTTTAGTGTCTAAGGATCAATAGAATAACATGAGCCCTGAAATCTGGCTCTATCTTATTTAATGTAATAATCCATTAAATACATCCATATTTTGAATTAGAGGAAAACAAGTAAAATACCTTGATTTAAGCCTTTTCACTTCAAAGACCACTCACTCCAAGGTTAGTAGAAGAAAAAGAAGATAAAAATTCAAATGACTAAGAATGCATAGTAAATGTCAACAATGATTTCCATCTGGTGATGACACCATTTTATGGAGGATAATCATGTGGTCTTTACAAAAAAGGTTTGAGCTCACTAAAAGGTATAAGATGATTAGAGCAATTCAAATCCAAAAATAACAAGGATTGAATCAGGTAGGATGAATCACAACTGGATTTGCTTTCTTTGTTACCTCGGAGCCTAAGCTCAAACGTGAGCATTGGTTTAGACATCATTGCTTGAGAAACTTTTTTTGAAAACCTTTTACTTTGCACTGTTGTACTTTGTGCCTTCCACAGGTTTTAGATGAAACACATGTGATGCCTTTGTAGCTTTTTCATTCTTCCTCCTATGGTTGACTCGGTGGACTGAATCAAAAAGGAGAAATTTATCAGTGCACTTTGAAGTGTGATGTTTATGATATGATCCACCACCGCGTATACATTCGGAGGAAGCCACGGCATCGGCCCATCCTAGAAACCTCGGCCCAGCCCTCACTCTTAAGATTACAGGACAGGAAAAAGATATCAATGTGAGTGTCCCTCTTCCTTCTCTCTCTCTCTAGTTGTGACCTTCACCCCTGTTCTCGCAGGTGGACATTGCCAGCTCGAACGCAGACGCCCTCCTCCATCTGGCGATCCTTCGCCATTCCCTCATCATTCCCATTATTTTCTTCTTCCCTGAGAACATATCTTCCTCTCCTCTCAAGCATTGATCTGTTTCACCAAATTGAGACTTGAGTTCAACTGAGTTTCAAATTTTAGAGTCATTACATTCGTGCCAGATCGGGTCCCAAATCAGGATCGTATCATTGATATCAGAGCCATCCCATGTCGCCACCTCCAGCATGGAAGCAAAATCAGAACACGCCTCCTCCTCCAGCGGGGATGATGTAGCTGCAAAGGCCCTATCAGACGCCTACAAACGCCACTTGGCTCTGCTCGCCGCCCAATTTCAACAACTCCTAGTGGTGCAATAACAACAAATGGCAGCGTTCAGTCGGTGTTTGGCTCCCGCGGTGATTCACCCACCGTCCACGCCGTTGCGGCTCAAACCGTCTCGAACCAACCACCAACGACCGCCTTGGACGACCTCATGGTGGCTGATTCGATCGCTGATGAGGACCAATTCTTCTATCTTTAGAGTCATTAAACCATGAACACGATGCGATGAAGGTGACTAAACGGGACCGAGAAAAACACAAATGCGACTAGCTGAAGAGTGAGATAGAAATCAAAGACAATATTTCCACCAGAGATGCTCGAAGCCGGGTGTCTTCGTTGGCGCCTTGGCGTGCCAGTCAGGAGGAATGCTAACCAGTCGCCGTCGATGGCAAGAAGGATGGCGCTGAAGTCATCTCTGAGGGAGCAAGATGGCGTGCTCCATCAGGAGTCCAGGTGGGGTGAAGACGAGGATGAGTTTGATCTAGCATTAGAAGCTTCCTGGCGCCCTCTGTTGCGACAGCGGCGAGCTCACCCCAATTTCTTGGAGGGCCCCCTCAATAGAGGATGCCCCCATCTCCGTACGATAGAACCTCCTATCTTCTCTGACGGGGACACAGATTGCTGGCTACGGCGCATAGAACAGTACTTCTGCTCCATGCATGTGGACAACGCGGAGTGCTTGCACAAAGTTCTGTTCTGTCCTATATGGGTAGGAAGGCAACGGCACAGTTCTGTTCTGTCAACGACCAATCAGGGTTCTAAGCTTGACAGGACTTCAAATAGCAGCTCAACCGCCATTTTGGCACCAAACCACAAGAGGCATACCTTCGTCTCATGCGGCTTCAGCAAACTAGGAGCGTAGGCGAGCTGGTGGCATCCTTCATGGAGTTTGTAGGGTACTTACCCACCCTCGTTGACGACACGATGACGCATGCGCTCCACACTGCCCTCCGCCCCACCCTTTGAGCCAACATGAATCGTCTTTGATGCCGCAACACGAAGGAAACGATCAATTGTGCATTCAAAGTGGAGGCGACCCTCATCGAACTGTAAGACCAAGGGGATTGTCGAGCAGTGCGGCCGCCCCGGGGTTTGGAGGGAGCACCTCCTAGAGTCATGCCCATCATACCGAGAGGTCATTCACATCCCTATCAGATCCGCTATGGCAATAGTATTGTCACAAAAGGCAATGATCAGGTCAAGGTCATTCTCGTAGGACTGCACCGATACACGACTGTCGTCACCTTGCTTCCAGTGTCCCACCTCAGCACGGACATCATCTTGGGATATTCCTGACTCCGTACCCTCGACTGGACATAAGCCCAACGGGATCTCTTCCTCCTCGAGTTCCAAGAAGGGTGTCGCATACTTTGGCGAGAAATCCCGACACTAGCCGTATAGGCACGACGTGCCATCAATCTGACAGGGTTTTGAGCATGCTCTACGTCATGTACACGTCGCCCTCTAGCCCTGCTGGATTTTCCCCAGCTTCAACAAAAGTGTAAGCAATCCTAGAACAAAAATTTCCACGTGTCTTCCACCATCCGGGCGGCCTACCTCCTCGACGCACCTTTGACCACCGGATCACTCTTCTCCCTGGTACAGGTCCAGCCAACTCTCGACCCTACTTTTTATCTCATCTCCAGAAGAACAAGCTGGAGCGGTTAGTACGGGAGCAACTCAAAGCGGGTATTATTCGCCCCTCCTCAAGCCTGATGTCGGACGTCACCAATGACGTCGTCCGACGGGTAATTCACTAGGGAGATGCGACTATGTGATGCGATGAAACCCTAGGTGACGGTACTTGCAGGCCCCGACTCGTGGGGCTCGCCGGGCTCTGTGCTCTGAGGCGGGCAATCGACGGCGGTGACAGTGACCTCCTGACCCTCGTTGGAGAGTCAAAGGAGTCTATGGCGCCAGACGGACTGAGACCATTGGTGCTCTCACGTAACGAACGGGCTCGGCCTATACCTAGGGTAGACGCTCGATAGGCAACCTCTAATGTATGTTTATAGTCTCACCAAATCTATCCCGAGCGTGGTGGAATGCAATTGACAAGATATACGACAAAAGATAGATTAATGAGCGAGCTTGGGGAGCAAGGTACCTGCTCGGTGACGTCGTCCCGGAGTTGTCGCCCTTGTCGATGCAGGATACCTACGGACGTAGATGGTGGAGTGGTGCTGGAAACGGGCACGGCGTCACTCAACTGACAGCGGAACGTGGCTCAAGAGCAGTGATGCATGAGTGGAGACGGGAGGGCAGGGCATGGAGCTCGGACGGTGGCGGCGGCACGACGACGGCAGTGCGGGTGGCAGCGGCAAGAGCGGCGGTGGCATGGATGGCGAGGCGGTGGCCTCTGGTGGAAGCGCGGGACGCGGCAGCTTCTTCCGACGAAGGCGGCAACGCCTCCTTTCCTCCCTTCTCTTCTCTATCTCTCTCACACGTTTGTGAGTGGTGGTGGGTCCCTTTCAAAATTCAACTCTGACTTTTGATCTTGACCAAGTGATTAGGGCGCCCAGTCCATCCCTTATATGAGGAATGGTAATGGGCCCCTTGAAAGAGGTCCAACAATTGGGCCCAATTAGATAGAGGCTCCCTTAAAAATCCAAAAACAAAAGGAAAACAAAGAAATACAGACGGAATCAAAAGAGGGTCGAAACAAAAGGGTCGTTGCGAGGATATGGCCCGAAAATCAAAGCTACTAGGGTACCTTTGCCTTCACCTTGACGTGCCGTTCTGGCGGGGCTCGAGCCAACGTGTGGGCTTCGGCATCATCTTTGATGGAAGGGGATCTCATGCTACATCAAAGCCCCTACTCCAGTCTGGCTCTCCTCATCCGCAAGTACAACGGGTGGAGGTTTTGTGTCAACTACCACGCCCTCAACAAGATTATGGTTCCCAACCATTTTTCTATTTCCGTGCTCAACGAGCCCCTCGAATAACTGCATGGCATATAATATTTCTCCAAGCTCAACCTCAAATTTGGGTATGACCAGATCCACATGCACCCTCATGACATCGCCAAGACTGTGTTACGCACTCACCAGGAGCACTACGAGTACATCATCATGTCGTTTAAACTATCGAACGCGCCGGCAACATTTCAGGCCCTGATGAACCACGTCTTCCAACATGTCCTCCGGAGGTTCATTTCGGTCTTCTTTGATGACATTCTAATCTACAAAAGCTCCAGGGATGAGCACGTGGAGCATCTCCAACAAGTCCTACAACTCCTCGATGCCCACTCGATGTTCATCAATATCAAGAAATACTTCTTCCCCCAAGCCCAGCTTGAATACATGGGCCATTGAGTGTCTTCCGCGGTTGTTGCCACAGACGTTGAAAAGGTACGTGTTGTCCGCGACTGGCTGCACCCCTCCCCCTTTGGCAACTCTAAGGGTTTCTAGGGTTGGCTGGATATTATCAACTATTCGTGGCCGGTTGTGCTGCCATTGCGTGGCCCCTCATATGCCTACTCAATAAGGGCATGTTTGCATGTTCGCTTGAGGCCCAAACTGCATTCGAGCAATTGAAGCAAGCTCTCTCCATGGCTCCAGTACTCATCCTCCCTAACTTCACTCAAGAGTTTGTGTTGGAGACAGATGCGTCCCGCGCCGACGTGGGGGTTGTGCTCGTGTAGCACGACCGACCTGTGGCCTTTTCAGCCAAACCCTTCCTGGCCTATTTTGGCCTACGAGTGCAAATTGATGGCGATAGTCCTGGCAGTGCGCAAATGGCGTCACTATCTGCTTTTCTAGCCCTTCGTCATCCATACCGACCAACAAAGCCTCAAGCACTTATTGGAGCAGCGCGAGGTCCAAGATGCCTAGAAAAGGTGGCTGTCCAAACTCTTGGGATATCACTTCACCATCTAGTACAAGACAGGGGCGCTAACGTGGCCGTGGAGGCCTTATTCCATGTCACTCCTTCCATGGAGTTCACCATCGAGGCCATTTTGTGGTCCTATTGGGATGACCTGAGAGCTATCTGTCAAGCTGTGTCCAAGGATCCCAAGCTTGCCTCCATCATTCAAGCCATAAAAGCAGGCCAGGCCCCCTCCCCCCACTTTACCCTCTCTAACGAGACACTTCTCTATGATGACAAGGCCGTGTTGCCAAGCTCTCTCGTTTCACTGACATGGTGCTCAACGAGTTTCACACAAGACCGGTGGGAGGCCACGGAGGTTTCCTTAAAACCTACAAGTGCATCACTTCACAGTTTTGTTGGAAAGCCATGAAGCACGACATCAAGACCTTCATTAGTGCATGCCATGTCTGCCAGCAAAACAAGGCCTTCACGCTTGCCCCGATGAGTCTCCTTTGCCCTCTTCCTACGTCGATGCACATCTGGGAAGATCTCCATGGACTTCATGGAGGGACTTCCCAAGTCAAATGGCCTTGACTCCATCTTGATTGTGGTGGATTGCCTCAGCAAATATGCCCATTTCCTCGGCCTTTGTCACCCATTTTCAGCTAAGGACATCGTTGAATGCTTCACCGCAGCATCGTCTGACTGCATGGCACTCCGAGCACCATCATCTTGAATCGCGTTAGTATCTTCATGAGTGCCTTATGGAAGGAGTTGCACTCCCTTCAAGGCACCCAACTTCGTCACAGCTCTGCCTACCACCCAGAGACTGACAAACAAACTGAACTGCTCAACTACAATTTGGAAGCTTACCTCTTTTGTTTTTCAGGTGACCAACCCAAGCACTGGAGTCTCTATTGCATTAGGCCGAACTGAGCTACAACACCTCTCATCACTCAACCATCAAGACAAACTCCATTTGAGGCCGTGTATGGATGTCCACCTCCCACTCTCATTCGCTATGGCTCGGCCTCCTCTCCCGTCAACGACATTGACAAGCTCCTCTGCGATTGCGATGCCCACCTCGACCTTCTTTGGCAACACCTCGACCGCGCCAAGACTCTCATGAAGACCCATGCTGGCAAGCACCATCGCCCTGTGGAATTTGTTGTGGGTGACCAGATCTACCTCAAGCTCCGACCTTACCGCATGAAGTCCCTAGCACTCCGCCCATTTGAGAAGCCCTCTCCTCGTTATTTTGCTCAGATGCCATTACATAATGAATGGATCCAATCGCCTACAAGCTAGCTCTTCCTCCTGACGCCCCCATCCACCCAATCTTCCATGTGTCGCAACTCAAGTGTACAGCGCCCGTCACCATTACCCCTCAACCGCTTCCAAGCCACCTCACTCCAACTGAGTTTGGCAAGTCATACCCGATGAGATCTATGCCTTTTGTCTCTCCGCCGAGGGCTGCCAAGTTCTCACCCACTGGAGGGGCCTTCCACCCTCTGAGGCTACATGGGAACTGGCTGCTACGCTCCGTGATCAGTTCCTTGACTTCCAGCTTGAGGACGAGCTGGTCAAATTAGGGGGAGTACTGATATGATCCACCACTGCTTATATGTTCGGAGGAAGCCACAGCATCGGCCCGGCCCAAAAACCTCAACCCAGCCCATGGACACTCCAATTTAAGCCCTCACTCTTGAGAGTACAGGGCAGGAAAAAGATGTCAATGTGAGTCTCCCTCTTCCTTCTCTCTCTCTCTGGTTGTGACCTTCACCCTCATTTTCCCAGGTGGACATCGTCAGCCTGAACGCAGATACCCTCCTCCCTCTAGCAATCCTTCACCATTCCCTCATCATTCTCGTTCTTTTATTCTTCCCTGTGAACAACGCTTCCTCTCCTCTCCTCTCATACATTGATTTGTTTTGCCAAATTGGGACTCGAGTTCTATTGAGTTTACAAATTTAGAGTCATACATCCGTGCCAGATCCACACCCGAATCAGGAACGTATCAATTTACTTCATCATGTTTATGGATGATGAAATCCTCTTGGCTATACTCCACTGTCTGCCTCCAGTGGTTCTTTCCTTTTGGCTCAGTGGAGCTGAGCTAGGTTTTGAAGGTTACAAAAAAATTTTTAAGAAATAAAAAAATGAGGCCCTACATACGCTACATCACCTACGAATAATAGATACTCCCACCTCATGAAGAGTTAATGAATTGTGTATTAGGGAACCATTTCACTTGATTTTATGGTAAGATTGTTCTTGTGTTTCAGATATCCAGTCTCATTTGAAGATTTAGACTAGGGTGTTATTGAGATATCAGGCCCTCCTTGCATCTTGTACACATTTAGACAATCGGATGAGCAAATAAGTCAACTTAAAAGGATATGTTGTGTGACGAGCATGATATGAAAAATGGCCACCTGCCTGGTTGGTGGTTCCGCTCCTCAATTGAGGGTAGATGGGAAACCAGACTCTATGAACCTGAGGAAAGGCTGAACATCTTATGCAGGGGTGTTTTGGCCCTGCTCATAAACCAGACTCTATTAAACTCGTTGACTTTTTGTAAAGGGATGAACAAGAAAAATAGAAGATTTTTGTAAAAACATGAGGAATTGTTGATCAAATCTAATGCTTTTGATATAATTCATCACATGCTAATGAGAAAAGGATAAGAAGCATATTGTGAATATGTAGACAAAAAAGAAAGAAATTAGGGATAAGAGATGATATCATAAAGACTGATATCACAAAGGTGGAGAATAGAAAAAACTTAGTTGGTAAAGCAGATCATAAGTAATTCGGGATAATGGGGAAAGAGGTGGTCCTATAGGAATAAGCAACAACAGTTGAAATGGTTTAAGATAGGCAAGGGAAAAGGGTAAAGAGGAAACATATATACAGACTTCAAGAATACTCTTACACAGCTCATATAATTATGATCTAGGCTTTAGGATTTGAAGCACTAAAATCCTTCGATAAAGTGATGTGTGACTTGTGTGAACCCCCTATCACCCTATGATTTTCATGTATGTTCCATCACAATACCAGATAACCTCGCTAGTTAGGATTCTACCTATCACTGTCTGAAACATATTTTTTATCATCTAAAACATTTTGTATTTTCTCTTGGAGGATAACTTCTCCACACATGCTCCTATGCTTAAGGGAAAATGGACATCCAAAAAGGGGTTATAATATTAGTAAAGTTCATAAGTTATTTACCCCCTATGCATGATGTTTAAATAAACTGGCATTTATACTATGATTCCACCCATTATTATATGCATGGACCTAAATGAATAAAATCAACTTAATAAAAGCAAACCAAACCAAAGGGATAGTTATTGTTCTCCATGCATAATATATTGGTTTTAATGATTGCATATGCTTCCCATTGATTTTTAGAAAGGTAAATTTATGCGAATAAAAAAGTACCAAGTAAATCAAGGGAAAAATGAAAAACACAAAACAAAGAGGAAATTTGGAAGAAATTTTATTGTTATTGCTATTAAACAAGATTGAAATGACAATCTGCAAAAAAGAGGCGAGGGTCAATGTCCATATGAAAAAATTTATGTTGCAAAAAAGTGGCCAGAAAATCATCCTGGTCCAATCATTTTAAAATCTAATGAAAAGAGAAAGTAACTTTTGGCACTGAAAATTATATTTTCATGGGTCATGATCCACGTAATTGTTAATTCAAAAATACAAGAGAATTGTGATACACAAATGTATCCCAGGTGAATGAACCACAAGCCATGAAGATGAGATATGTTCCAGGCATGAATGGCCCAAGGCATGATTGGCCAAAGCAAGGCCCCCCAGACCTGAGATAGCCAACATGGGAGCACCGTAGATGGAGTGGCCTAGGAATGTAACAGCCCTAGCTAGGGCTCCTTAGGAGAGGCCCAAGGACATTGAAAGAGGACATCAAAGGGTAAGTGGACCAGAGCTCCTAGCCAACCCTGGCATAGTGACTACTCTATGGTATTTGGGGACATCCCTAGACTCCCCTTATCATTATGTCTCCTCTCCACCACTCTTTTTCGTTAGAATACTTGTGAGGTTTGATTCCTCTCATTATTGTGGAATTAGGTTATCTAAGTATTTCTATTTTCCATAAAATTGGACCCTGCATTGATGGTGAGTTAGAGCAAGTAAATACTAAAAAACTAAAAATGCAAAGACCTAGAGTGTCATCAAAATATCCAAAGAATCTAAATCAGAAACAAATTCCATCCAATATGTAGTAATATCTTATGATAAAATGAAAAGATAGTATTTTTCATTTAAGATGAAATTTGGCTACAGATGATCTATGGATAATTTTCTAGTACAAAAATACGAAGTCTATCCGATGTTGATGGAAAAGTCAGGATTTCATTAATGTGTTTCTGAAAATTTAAATAAACTAGGGTTTCGATACTTCAATGAACCCAACCATAAATACAATCGACCAAATTCACAGTCATTTCTAGAAACACAAATTATAAGAGAAACCATTTTTTTCCATTGAAGACAGAACTTTCGATTTTCATTCTTCGAAACTACTGAATTGAGATTAAGTAGATGATCGAATTACATTGAGCTGGAAAAGTTGATAATGTCAATTAATTTGAATAAAATGCATTTCTATATTTTTCTGTAGTTATTCACATGAATTATTGTTTGAGATCAAGTCATCCTATCCCTCCAAACCCCTGAAATTAAATTTTAAATCAAGAAAGAGGAAACTTCTGTTTAATCTATTTTCCTCCTTTTTGTATCTTATCTTGGATTTCTACTCCCAATATGTTGTTGGCAGCTTACTGGATCAAATTTCTTTGATCCATCACTTTTCTAAAAGTGTAGGAGAGAGAGTTAATATTCTTGGGAAAAATATGTTGTGATTTGTGTGGGAAAGGGTGTTAAGGTTCTTGAGCCAGTATCAAGATTTTTAGAAAATACATCACTCCCTCCTAAGGTGAAGTGACAACCAGGTTTTTATCATCCCCTTTCATGTAAATTTATGTAGATCTTATTAGATAAACATTCTAGTGGATAGCCTAAAAAACATTTTTCATTGCCACCAACCACTTTCAACAATTTATTTTGTAGCAAAAGTTACAGGAGTTATTTTGTAACAAAAGTGGTGCAATTTGGCCCACCACACATCATCACCCAACTCTATCACCACTGTTGCACCGCTGCCCATGATTTTTGCCCCAGTCAACACAATCCCAAGAAAAATCTATCAGTATACTGCTGGTCAAAAGTATATAAATTTATTATGACTAATTTCATGCTCTAAAAACAATTATTTTTTATAATTTATATTTAAAGTGTATAAGCTTATTTTAAAATCAAGTAGATATTTCTGAGCGTCTAGAATTAGTTTTCACTTGTTTGTTTTATTTTAATAGATCTACTTTTTAGAAAATGTATATAAATTCCACAAAATTTCTATATTGATTAAATTTTGATATCTCACTTACCATGTACCAAGCAAGGAAAAGTTTATAAATATTATTGCGCAAATGAAAACCTTAAATACCTTTGATCCAAATAAGGTCCTAAATCATCTACACTTGAATCAACGGATTGACTTCCCATAGGAAATTGTTATAATCAGAAATATTGAATTCCAAAATATGGATCTCTGTTGATGTACAACTGAGATTGATTGGTCATTAAAATTCTAATAATGTAAAGAGCCAGACTGCCAAAAAAAACCCAAAGAACTAGATCTTCAAACAACTTCAATCTACAAGCTTGTAATTCTAAAAAAAGTCAACTGATTAATCCGAGGATCCTGGCTAATCAAACTCAAACCGGACCTCCACTTGCAAATAAGTCCTCATCAAAATTACCACGAAGGACATGAACTCCGCGAGGACCTGGCAATCCTCATGGGACCTGACCTCGGAGACGGCCCCATGAACAACAAGCTGTCTCAGCTCAGGGCATCTCCCCATTAACCCATCCACCCACCTCGAAAACCCCTCAGAATTAACACTCCATCCAACCTCCAACACAGTCAACCTCCCCAACACCCAATCCCCACTCAACCCCTCCCTCACCTCAAAGCTCAAACACATCTCGCGCAACTCGGGAAAGCACACGGCAATCGCTTCCACCTCAACCCCATCCTCCTCGTCCTCGAAGACGACCCCCCACAGTTTCAACCTCTTCATCCTCGAAGATCTGCTTATCATCTCCAAGAACTTGCCCCAAGGGAAGGCGAAATTACTCACCTCGACCACCTCCAAAACCTCCAAACTCCCCCCCAATTCGAGATGCATCACGCTGACATCATCCAATTGCAACCTCTTCAACGACTCTCTCCCGGAGAGCTCGAACACGTCCATAGTCAACTCCTTGACTTTGACGATCTCGAGAGAATCCCCCGCGAGAAGGAGCTTCTCCAGGCTGAACCCTTCGAGGAGGATTCTCTTCAGAGAAGGGCTAATGAGTTCCAGAGAGGCCCGCCGCGAGATCTGCGGCGAGACGAGTTCCAAGGACTCGAGCCTGGGGCAGGCGGCGAGGAGGCGGCGGAGCTCTGCCTCCGAGGTGGTGACGTCAGCAAGGGAGACAGACCTCAGGCAGGGGAGCCGCAAATGGGCCGAGCCCAGGATGGAATTATGTGCAAAGGTTAAGGTTTCCAGCCTGTGGAGCCCGCAGAGGTCGAGGATGCTGACGTGGGGGGTGACTCGGACTTTGAAGGAGAGGGATTTTAAGGTTTCTCTGGAGTAGAGGAGCCAGGCGAGGACGGCGGAGGCGGAGAAGGAGACGAGCTCGTCCATGGCGATGGAGAGATGTTGAAGGCCGGTTGTTTGGAAGATAGACTTGGTGATGAGAATTTCTAGGCGGCTTGAAGAGAAGTCTCTGAAGGCCGGGGATTCGTCCACGTGGAAGGAGAGGGTGCTGACGTGGCTCCTGCTGGCATCTCGCCATTTCCGGCAGGTGAGAGAGGCGACGATCACGTCTCTGGCGGCGCCGACGTGGGAGAGGATGTTGCCTATTACCTCCACCGGGAGGCTCTCCATTGATCGGATCACTGTTCTTCCTCCTGTTCAATCTGATCTGGTTAGAATGCTGGTGAAATTTGAGGAAATTTTGGCGAGAGGTTTTAAATTTTTGGTAATTGGGAAGGGAGATTGTGATTCTGTGGGTAAAGTTGATCGGATACGGGAAAGAGTGCAGAAAAAAAAGGAAGATTGATCAGATCTCTGTTCTTCCTCCTGTTCAATTTGACTAGGCCAGAATGCAGTGGAAATTTGCGAGGAATTTTCGTTGACGGTAAGAAAATTTTGATTATCGGGAAGTGAGATTGTGATTCTGCGGATAAAGTTGACCGGATGCGAAAAAGAGTGCAGAAAAAAAAAACTGATCAGATCTCTGTTTTTCGTCCGGTTCAATCTAATTAGGTCAGAATGCTCTGGAAAATCGAGGAAATTTCGTAGACAGTTCTAAAAATTTTGATAATCGCGAATGAGATTGTGACTCCGCGGATAAAGTTTACTAATAAATCGTCGGAAAAATTCGTAAAAGATAATAATCGATCGATATTAGTAACAGATCTCTGAGTAAAGTTCGAATCAAAATGCGGTGAATATCCTAAAAATTCTGCAAATTCATATTCGTCAGTGCGCAGCAGATTCTCGAGAACAGCGATTCCGATTAATCGACGGATAAACCGTCGGAAAAAATACAAAACACGAAGAATCCATCCAAAACGAGGAAGATTTAGTAGATCGCTCTGGATCTGGATCTAGAAGCCACCAATCCTCTCAAGTCTGCTCACCGAATGAGGAACACATCTAAGCAGAAAGACAGATCCACAATGCAGTAAAAATCAAAACAAACCTCTGCGCCACTAAAAACTCCTCGAGAACGGAGATCAGAGTTGCGCGGCCAACGCATTGCTCCAAATCGGTGGACTAACCACCACCGACCGCATCACCTTCTCAAGAACAAGCACAGATCCAAAACCTCGAACAACACCTCCTCCAGAAGTAACAGATCTCTGAGAAAAGTTTGAATCAGCGTCGTTTCGAAATTCTTCTTCTTGACTGCTTGCTTGCTTGAGAGGAGAAAAAGAAAGATAATGTATAAAAAAAATATGGAGAGACAGATCGGGAAGAAGAAGAAGGAGACGAGGATATGAACAGGAATCGCTCTGGATCTCGCTCTAGAAGCCACCAATCGTCTCAAATCCGCAGACTAACAACCACCAACCGCATCACCTTCTCCAGAACAAGCACAGATCCGAAACCTCGAGCAAAGTTTGAATCTCAGCATCGTTTCGAAATTCTTCTTCTTGATTGCTTGCTTGCTTGCTCGGGGAGAAGAAAAAGAAAGATTATGTATACAAAAAAGAATGGAGAGACCGATCGAGAAGACGACGGAAGCGAGGATATGCACAGGAATCGCTCCGGATCTCGCTCTAGAAGTTCATGTTGATCTCGGAGAGATCGTCCATGGGGATTCCGAGCCCCATGGTGAGGTCGTTATCGAGCAAGGCGTCGTCGTCGACGTTTAGCCAGGAGCCAATGTCCTGGCCCTGCCCTCCGAGGTCGACGCCCACGTCTAGCCCATCCATGGACTCCAGGGGCAAATTGGGAAATCCCATCGGAGGGTCCGGATCCCTCGAGACCGGCTCCGGATTGGCGCCACGTGGCGGGGGGTCGGAGAGCTGGCTGGTCTTCTGTCTGGGCTTTATCTTGGTCTTCCGCTCGGCTCTGGGCCCAATGGGCCGGCCCGTTTTCGGGTTTCTTATTGGGCCTTGGTCCCTCTCTCGCTCGCTCCTCTTTCCTTTGGCGCCGCCGGGGAGTGGGCCCCCCAGGATGGGAGCGGTTCTCGGAGCTGCCACGTCATCTAGTAGGGCTTCCCTCTTCTTCACTCGGCTCGAGTTCGGATCAGGCTCGGATTTGGGCCCAGCCGGCCCGCTCGGATCCGTCGCCCCCGAGACTGCAAATGAGAAAATTTTAGAAAATTATCATTTTTGCCCGAAAAAAATGTCTAATATGTGCTCGCAAGGAAGAGTTTGGGTGCAATTGAGGGAAGGAAAATATTTGTAGAAAAAAAAGGTCTACCTTCATTTTTTTTTCAAAAAACTATATGTTATTTCCATTTTTTTCCCGAAGGAAGATTTTGGATTATAGTGCAGGGAAGCGGACGGGACGATTTTTTCGTTCCAGAACAAAAAAATCGTCCCGTCCAAGGGTATGTACGAATATCCGGGGACGACCGGACAGGACGGTGTTCATCTGTCGGACGAAAAAACCGTCTGTCTGGAGGTCTCAGACGATGGACGGACGAATACTGGACAAAAAACCAGATTCACATCCGACAGTTGAGACGTAGCCACTTGTCCTCGCTACGACAATTTGCATCAAAGTCCCTATATTTTACGCACACGCAAACTGACGCCGCTCAGAAATAATTGTAAAAAGAATAAAATGGGTTTTTTTCGTCCGGGAAGAGTGACGGGACGGTTTTTTCCAAGGACAGGACAAAATTTGCCCGGGAGAACTGGACGGGACGGTTTTCGTACTGTCCGACGAAAAACTCATCCCGTCCTTTGTCCCTACAGTAAATCCGGACGTCAGATGGGACGAAATTCGTCCCGTCCCATCCCGTCCATCGTCCGCGACCGGGACGATCAGAAACTATAGCTTGGATACCGAAAGTAATTGTAAAAAATGAAGCCTACCTTTTTCGAAGGATATTCTTAAAATACTATAACATTTTTTAAAAAATAGATACAAGGGGGGACAAAGATTTTATAATAAACAGGTTGAGTCCCAATCTTGGGTGATCTTCCCTGTTTTTTTTCCAAAATATATATGTATGTTTTGGAAAAAGATGAGGGCTCGTTCTTGGGTACCAAAACTAATTGTGAAAAACGAAGCCCATCTTTCTTGAAGTAGGACAAACGGGGCAGGAGAAATGAATATTTTGGAATTAGATGAAGGGATTGGATGGATACCTGAAGGTGGCTGGGAAGGGGGGCCCACATCTGGGAGTTGACTGTCAACGGGTTTGACTTCGGGATCAGGCTGAGGCAGGGAGAACAGGGCGCTTCGGAGAGGGGGCTCTCTGAAGCAGCTGATTCCGGTCTCGTCGTATCTTCGACATCTCTCGAGGACTCTCTTCGCAAAGGATAGCGCCGCTTGCTTCGAGATCTTGCTCAACCCGCTCTTATGACCTCCCCGTCCACCCTGGATATTCACCCAATTAGCATTGACCCAGTTAAAGATGGCAAATTTTCTTCATGTTTAATGAACTTTTTTATCAGAAATAAATTTACTAGAATCAATAATTTTCTTTCAAATTTTGAAAATTGTCATAAATTGAACTTTAGTGAAACTAACATGATGATAAGAGATAAGAATTAAATAACATTTTTTGGATTCTTAGAGTTGACCCGGTTAAAGTTGAATTGGTTAAAGTTTTTTTAAAATTTTTCTTAGAAACTACGTTATTTGAATTTTTCTTCCAGATTTTAAATGTAAATTCACTTTTGAATAAAAATAAAGTAAACATTAGGAATAAAAATTAAATAATATTTTTCTGGATACTTACCAAGTACCGTTTGTATGCCATTTCCACTAGCTTATCCATGGCGGTCTTCTCCAGCCGCCTGCACATTGAACGGACAAGTTCTATTTAATGCCCTGCTGATGACAAGTCGTCATTGTCTCCATCATTCATCCTTGCCAGGATGACTATATTGTCGTTGTCCCTCTTGTCTCTGTTAACCTCGTTCAGATGACGAGGGCGATCAAGATGATGATGTCATCATTGTCGCCATCATTTGTCCTCGCCAGGATGACGATATTGT
This sequence comes from Wolffia australiana, assembly GCF_029677425.1. Lineage (NCBI taxonomy): Eukaryota > Viridiplantae > Streptophyta > Magnoliopsida > Alismatales > Araceae > Wolffia > Wolffia australiana. The sequence continues at coordinate 5,309,031 of NC_135854.1, read as the reverse complement.
CCTCGTCTCTCTGTTCTCATCATTGCCCCTTGTCATTCTCTCTGTAAAACCTCAATTAGATGATGAGGGTGACGATGATGACAGTGTCATCATAGTCATTCCTATGTAGCTATTAAGACAATGATAGTGACTAAATCAGCATTTTCACTCAAGTTGCGGACGATGACGATTTACGTCATGGTCTGCAGTCACTAGCTTTATTGAATAAGGTTGAAGAATGAAAACATTGAGATATCTGGGCACCTTTCGTCCTCTTGTCGGGCTTTTTGGATAGCCACGTCCAACTGGGAGAGGCGGTTTTTCGAAGTTTTCATCTGAAAGGTGAATGAAATTTGTTTTGACTACGATTAAAGAGGAAAGATTGTGCAGGTTTTAGGGACAAAACAAACCTGTTCGTAAAGCTTTCCCTTTAACGCTGACAAATCTCTATCCAGCTCGTTATCATCTCCCTCCTCAAGGCCGGGCTACATAATTATAGAAAACAAATAAATCAAAAAATAAATTTTAAAGTACAAAACCAATCAATGAAACATTTGCAAACTGTGGTCGATGACACTGAAAGAAAGAAAAAGCTATCCCAAATGGGATTGCATGTGACTGCCATATTTCTAGAATAATAAAAATGGCACTCATCAAATTTTTGAAAATTTTGGATGCTTACCAAGTCGAGTAAAGTTATTTTTAATGTTTGGATAGTTCGAGAAAATATATATGGTTGAGTAGAGAAAAACGTACCACGGCGTCAACAAGTAAACCTATATTTTGCAGCTCCATCATGATTTTCTCATCAAGACATCTCTGCGAGTTCTGGAAATCAAATGTTGAACGAGAGACTTCCGATCCGAATTCAGAACGAACCCCACGAATCTCAATATCTTGCAACAAATCGTTGCCATATGAAACCGGCTGGGCTTCTGGACTTCTGAAATTACTTGAGGCATTGTACCCGTTGCATGAGTTATCTATAAATCCATTCTTTCTGCTACGACCAGTCAACTCTGACTCGTACTTGGCTTCGAAACCTGCAGAGCCAGTCATAACTCGACACGTGTAATCATTTTCCATGTCCATGTCATAGTCAATTGTTCCGACGTCATCCTCTTCGATGAAGGCAGCAAGAAGCCTCTGCGAAAGGGGGAAAATATTGCAGAGCCATTTTTCTGCATCAAATTTTCCTGATGATACGAGATTCGATTCATCCAGGCCGTCCGGATTAGAAAGTATCTGTGCAGAATATCAAAATTTGAAATTGGATGAGTTAAGTTAAAGTGAGATTAAAAACAGGAAAAATCGCAGTTCCATACATTTGCTGCATTCGAACCATTATCCGCCAGTGCTGAAAATCCTTCTTCTACCTCATCAAGAAATTTTAGCTGAATTTTTTTCCAGTGAACAAGGTTAAACAAAAGGAACATAAAAAATAATTATAATTCCTGGGACTCGGGACATGCCTGCTGCTTTAGGGAAGACGAGGCATGTTCATTGGTGACAGAAAAAACTTTTTCAACATCCTTCCAGAATGAACTAGAACACGACAGATCTACACGAAAAAACAACACAATATCAAAACTAATTCGTTTTTAAAAGATATTATATAACAGTAGGAGAGAAACTGAGAAATTCTGGGCACTGACTGCTTGCGTTACGTGCAGAACTAGCCGCCAATAGTAGCTCATTATGGTCATCATCATGTTCACCTGTCAGAGATCACATAAATCAAAAATTGTATAGAAAAATAAACTTTTTCAATATCCTTCTGAAATAAAGAATAAATAAATAAATGATTCAGATAAGTGTATAGAAAAGTAGATAACCTATTGGTTCAGATGAGCCACTGTTAAGGACAAAGCAAGGACGACCATAACCCTTGCGTTCTGACAGTTTTTTAGAAGGCAGCCGACCACCCTTACTGCACCTCAGTTGAAAATGAACAATTAACCTAAAATTGAGGGGTTTATTAAAGTCAGACCTTAAAAAATACCTTAAATCTGAACCAGGTCTTCCAATACGCATAGGCCGAGCAGCATCAGTGTTCTCCAATTTTTCTTTTGACAAATGAGCCCCTGATTTCAACTGAGACGAACCCCTTCCGCTTCTTCCAGGCCTCCTCACTCCATCTCCGATTTCTTCATTTGGCGGCTTGTTCTTCTTGGAAAGCAGTGATGAACTTGTAACCTTATCAACATCCTCCATCTCAGAGCTATAAACGACTCTATCCTTAAACTTGTTTTCAATAGCCACTGATTCTTCGCTCTCCGAGATTGATGGTGAAAGGACAAGTGATTCTTTGGCTTTCAGCTGCTGGCTATTTCCAAAACTTCTAGTCTCAGAAGAAACCCCTTCAGACAACGCCGAAGCTTCCTGATTTTGCACCAGGGGAACTAGATTAGTTCTCCTTGTTCTTGTGTTCTTCGGCAGTCGTTGAGTTCCCCACTGAGCCATGGGAGGCGAGGTCGATATGGAGGGGATTGAGTTCTTTCGGTTGCTTGCCGTACCAAAGTGAGGAACTTTGTTTATGCATGAATTTTGATCCCATCCCTCAATGGATGATCTCTGGAAACTGGATGCTGAATTCATAATAGAGCTAGGACCTGTTCGCGGGCCACGAGATGCTTTTCCTTTGGTCAAAGGGCTATGGCTTCCTAATTGTCCGTCTTCACGGGCATTGGACCTTCAAAAAATGAGACATAATCAGGCGTTAATGATAAAGGGATGGAAAGAGAAGAAGAAACCAAATGACGCCAGGTCCCAATTAGGCAAGTTCTTGGCAGGCCTCCTTAAAGTAGGGTCTCGCGTTCCAATGACATTGAAAGTTGACAGATGGCCAATGACAGCCTCATCATCACCGTAAACCATCAACAATTTAATTAAATTTGTATCAACGTGAAAGTCAATCCTAGAGAGGCCGGATGACATTGACGACAGCATTGAAGTTGATGGGGTCGAAAAAAAATATTAATTTACTTTTACTAAGCTGACAACTGACGTTGAAGTATGGCTTTAATCATCTGTGATACTAATGCAATCATCAATGTAACATCATCATTGACACTGAAATTCGTCAACGTCAACAAGAGTAGATGATGTTGACATTGACGTTGAAGAGTGCTAAAGGATTGGTAAATGTACTGAAAGGGAGGGAAGCTATTCTGAGGGGAAATGCCTGACATATCCAAGATAAGGTGTGACAGAGAAATTCCAAAGCCTATGTCACAATTTTTTACTGGACAGCATGCTACAGATAAAAATAAATGATTATTTTATAAAGAATAATTAGGATCAAGGCATCATACGTACTTGTTGCCTCCTTTGGATGGGCCCCGCTCCTTCTCTAGCATGCCAGAGCGTTCCTTTCGATCATTGGAGAGAGATGCATTATCAAGTTCACCTCTTGAAACGAGACGGCTGCCGGGCATGTTTTGTTGAGGGCTACTCTCAGACTTCATAGTTCCATTAACTCCTGATGAACCTTGCCTGCTACAACTCGGATATATAATTAGATTTTTTGGATAAAATGGATAAAATAATGAGAATCAAATCAAAGGCACGATGTGCAGCAGCATATCAGAAGAGAGACAGGATTCAGAGAAGCAGGTATTTCATAGCTTTTTCAGCCAGAAAATAAATAGGCATTACTTTTCAAGAGACTGAATGAATTCTGTAACCATTCTGATACATTAATCATGTACTGCAGATAAATCATGGCTTGCCACTCTCTAGATCCAAGTTGTATTCCCATGAAAAGAGAAGTGTGAGTGCATAATTAAAAGACTTCTGACACTAAATTGAAATACGCTGCATTCATAGAAGCAGATCTTTCATATGTTTTCAGGCAAAAAAAAATTAGGAACTACTTTGAAAAGAAAACTGTTAATTTTGTTACTCTTTCAATATGCTCATCTCTTACTGCAGGAAAAATATGGCTGGACTTCCTCTAGCTCCACACTCAAATCCAATGAAAGAAATTATGAATGCATAATTAAATGTCGTCTGACGATTAAATATTAATTCTAAAAAATCAGAGCGTAGGAAATTAAATTACAAATGCAGAAAAAACAACCACGAAAGGAAGCACTAATCTAGCCTAAATCAAGCTCACCTGAAAGTAAGACTGTCATTGAGTCGAGAGCGAGATTCTAAGCTCAATCTTTGCTGTGCTGATGACTTAAAATCACGATCACCATCCACCGGTCTCGTAACAACTGGACCCCCAGAGCGTTTCCTTTTCATCTTCTTTTCCCATCCTTCACCACCAGAATGAACCCTACTCTTTTCTTCAACGGAAATCAACCCACTACAAGCCCTCAACAAATTCTTGTCCTTATCCAAAGGTGCATTTTTTTCCTTGTCTCCAGTAGGCCCTTGTCTAAGGGGAAGGTTACCTCTCCCATCAGCCTGAAAAATGATCAACCCAAAACCCATCAGAAAAAAAGTTATCCATTTAAGCAATTAAATTTATAAAAATACAAACCCGTACTTCCGCTACTGAGGTACGCATACGCTTGTTTGGGACAGAATTCTTAGTCCTCTCCTCAAGTCGCTGAGCAGCAATATCAGAAGGGGACTGATGTATTTGACTTCCAATCTTCATTATGTTTGCAGCACCAGCCCTCTCACTTAATGGGATATCACTCCTCTGCCTTTTCTTTGATACCAAAATCCTATACCTATCCAGTTTTGTAATTGACTCTTGCAACAGTCTTGCCCTATCTCTGTTTCACACATTTCAGGGTTAACTCAAGAAACTTGCACTAAACACAATTTAATTAAAATCAAATAAAATAAAGCACTGGAAAAAATGGAATCAACCTGGCCTTGGAGCTTGTCTCTACCACGCTAAACTTGAATCGTTTCAGCTCTTCAGCAGCAGCTGGAGTCTGAGTCCTAGATTGGACAGCTCCGAGTGAGTGATCTTCAACAGAAACTCCGATGGCTCTCCTCAGCTCTGTAGAACGGGGAAATTTCTGATCTCCCACTGATAAAAGATCTAGAGAAAGAAAATGAGAAGGTGGCGGAATCTCCGCTGGAGATGCAGGAGAAGCTGTTCTATTTCCTGCTCCCACTGAATTCAATGCAGTCTCTCTAAAACTTCCAGATCTCTCCAAACTAGCACCAGAGAAAGACCCTCGAAGCCCGTTGCAATAACCAGCAGTTAAAGATGGCCCGTCTAAGCTTCCTGTAGCCAATTCTGACCTCGAATTACCCACCATTCTGATCCACATCAATCATGACAGCTCACATCGATTGATGGTTTCTACGAGTGACCGCAGCGGAAAATCAAAAGTGCGCCAACATCAAACCAGTTCCTAGTCCGAAAATCAAAGTGTCAGACGATCCAATTTGCCAAATATTCATAACAAGTTCCGAATTTAAGAGAAACCCTTGAAAAAAATTCGCACAAGTAAAACGCGTGGAAGGTTAGCGCATAGAACAAAGACTCGAACTTCAGATTTTCCATTTGGAGATTAGACTAACAGCTCCAAGGAAGAATGGAAAACTATCAAGGTAGAATTTTTAATCATTGTAGAACGACCATGACTTTTGATCCCACAAACAGCGCAAAGAAAATGCCGCCCCGGATCAGCACGACAATCCTCGGCCACGCTCTACCGCGAATTGCCTCTCAACGGAATCGAAACATTCACCAGCGCCACGGATCAAGGATCGCGAAACCAGAAATACCTCAATTGGGGAAAATCCCAACGATTAAACAATTTTCCACCAGGAAGCGTCAAATTAACTTCCGAAGAAACCCTGAATTCAAATCTCCGCGACGAGAAGATTCCCCGACCAAAAACCCTAATTCTGACAAAACTGGACGATCAAATCGCAACTCACCGGCATTCCCCCAATCGCCCGCGTCCACGTTCACGATCAAGACGAAGAGATCGGAGTATGCTGACGAACTTCGCAAAGCCACGACCCGTCCCGCTCTGAGAAAAAATTCCCAACGTCGAAGCCCCTTCCACCACGATCACAGAGAGAGAGAGAAGAGAGAGAGAGAGAGAGATTCTCAGTAGCCAAATTCCGGGGAGAAGATGACTAGCCCTCGCCCCCTCTATTTCCCTCGACTGTCTCGCACCCCCACAAACCTTCCGTAATTGCTTAAATACCCGTGAATATTCTCGCTTCCGGACCTGGAAAGCACTCCCAGGGGCATTTGCAGTATTCGCTTTTTTAAAAGGTTCCGGATTTTTTATACGCAAAAAGAACATTTTATTTCCTTTTTTAAGTGTAATTAAAGCGATTAAACCCACGCCCTGGTTAAAAGTTGACTGGAGTTGACTTTTCTGGCGCGCCAATGACACGTGGCACAAGTTGACTGAAGCCTCGACGCAGAGAACCGTACGTGATGTAATACGTCATCCGTCCCGTCCGTTGATGACTGATAGAACCGTCCAGAAAGTTTTTTTTAAAATGCTTTCAATTTTTCTTTATTCAAATTAAAATAGATTTTAGTTTGGTGACCCACGATGTAAGCTGATCTTAAGATTTTTGGTGTGCAAATATAATGTCAGTTATGAAATTTACTAATTCCCAAAAATAAGTTTTGTAGTTGCAACTATATGAGTCTTCATTGACAAGATGATTCAGATCCAAAGTAAAGGAATATCACCTCTTAATCTAAGTCCAAAAGGGGAGTAATCCCCTTTTTTGGCAAGAAAAGCAAAAAGTTACAATTTTTCTATTAACCTGACGCTGGTTTATGGAGAATGAATTGGGTATTTAAAAATCTATATCTGAATCATAAGTAGATATTATCGGTCTGCATAAGGAGGGAATAATCTAAAAGGGGTTGAATAGGTTATTTAATTTTTTGTAGATAATTAGACTACATGTACAAAATAGATATGATTCTACTTGGTGATAGAAGGTGTGAAAGTAAAATATCTTGTGTACAAATGAGGCCTAGATCCTTATAATGTGGGTACCAAATCTACTACCTTGAGAAAAGGACTATCAAAATGTCATGCAAATCACATTACATAAACCATTGGAGAAATTATTTTATATCCTCAGTTACACAATTCCACGAATGGATTCCCTTCTCCAAATTCGTCATCCTCCGCTCTCTGGTTTAAAATTTAAAATGTTACTTTAGTTCAAATTTTGAGGTTCATTCTCCAGTCAGCCAATGGGAAAGAAACTCTATTTATCATTCTCAGAGTCAATATATAATCTAAAAGTCACAATGAGCTCAACAAACTTAATACAAACCTTATATATCTCTAAACTTTAAAAATATGTGATTTATCGTAGACCTAATATTACGATATTGAACTTCAGTTGAGGAAAGTAAATCTGATTTAAAGCAATAAACTATCTCCTTTGTTTTATAATCCCTTCCCGTCTCGGGAAACAATTCATCTAATCAGTAACAATCATCTCTGATTATCCATATGATATATCCTCTCTCAATACTCTCATTGTTCATCTTTTTAGATCCAACAAATCTAATCCATAATACCATGTTTAAATGTCAAACGATGATAAAATCAATTTATGAAACGAAGGAATGAAATGAAATGGTTGTTCCTTTATCTTCCAGTGATTAATACTTTTGTTATTTTTTTCTTATTTTTTTACCTTCCAGTGAATAATCTCTCATTCTTTTATTATTGCACTGATCTTACCTTCTAATGTCCTAAATCCATCTTCAGGTTGGATGGAATTGGATCAATCAATTACCAAAAAATAACCAAACAAATATTAAGGTACGGGATTAAAGAATGAGTGTCTCTCCTTCTTTCATCGTACTTTAATCTTACTGTTCTTTCCTGTAAGTTTTATTTTCATTTCACTTTTATTACTATTTATTTATTTATTCAAAATAAAATTTTCATGAAAACAGAAACTACTTTAGGTATTTTACAAATATCAGTCCCGCTTTACTGCTTTTTTTGCTCTCAAATTGTTTTTCATGCAGCTTGGCTTCGTGATACAAATGAGAAAACACGAGTCAATAAAATAAATAGCAATCAACACATGAAGTAAAATAAAAATAAGGTTAAATTAGGTCTGTTTCACCTTCAAAATTTAAGTGCCCAATTTCTTTATAACTCTGAAACTCCTGAAGAAAACAAAATAAAATTTCTATGAAATGCGAAAGGGTTGACTTTTTAAATTTTCATTTCCAGATGAAATAGATAAAAATACAACAAATGGATACAATCCAGACATGAGTTGAACATGACCAATAAGACAAATGTGGACATTGACGATGTCATGCGACACTCATCCTCAAGGTGTCGCGTGCACATCAAACATGCTGACATTGATGCATAAAAACTGTATGAATATCCTCTCAAGTGCATCATGAAGATGTTGACCAATTAATTCAATGACGCGACATGTGACCTACCGATAATGTATTTGATGACTGTGTTAAGTACATAGGGCCAATTCATCTTTATGGCTTTGTGTGTTTGTGGAGGGTGGGATTACCTGCAATGAAATTATCCACTTAGTTTTCATTGTTGGAAATACATGTGGCATCCAAGCAAAATATTGTTCAATATTCGTTCGAAGAATATGTTCATTATAATGCATTTATGATGCTTATAATAGAAGTCCATGAATGAATCCAACAACTGAGTGAATTGTGATGATATCATGACATGTATATCAGTAGTTCTTACACATGTGTTCTAGATATTCATATTCAAAGGATAATCAAGATGGATAAAAAAAGTCTTCGGATACAATAATATTGTCTGGTCCCGCTAAAATAATAAGACATTTTCTATAGCCATTAATGTGGGGACGCAAAAGGATAGAAAATGGTTTCTCATTGGGAAAATAGTTCACTAATTGATCCATGTGAATCCCTAAATGGTATCATAGCTAAAGTCAATGATGATGATCCATGTCATGGTTATTTAAGCAGTCCTTATAATTGAGATGCCAAACTCCTTATGGATGGAAGGTTGTGTTTTGACTATGACATGAAAGTCTCTACTAATCTAGATTCCAAGTCCACAAAGGTGATCGTGTGCTCGAGATGATATCTTCCATCCTCTGTATTAGAGGAGATAGACTCAAGGAAGAATATGTAGTTAAATCTCTAGTTAGAGTAGAGGAAATATCAGATAAGTGTTTATGTGATTACTTTATTCGCGCATCAAGACAAACTAGAGTGACGTAATGGAGTTAGACAATTAACCATATCTTAAGTCGTTTGATACTCGCATGGATGAAGGATTATGCGTACATGCTAACTGATGGTGGTAAATGTTCCGTGAGAGAGTTTACATGATCCTTTACTGGCCACAACCAATAGATTGGATTAAGTTTATAATTGACTAATTAAAAGATATGTTGATACGGTTAAATAATAAGGTCTGGACACAAAGGTTTTTGGCCATTGAAGTCATTAAATATGAAATACTCCTAGGGATAAGGACTTTTATGACATTTACCAAGGACTAGATAAAAAAATTCAGAAAAGTAAAAAAAAGAGAGGGTACAATCAATATCCATGTGATTCATTTTGAGTGCCCTCCCCCTTCATCTATTTCCCTTTCCACGTGATGCGTTCAGTGAGACTAGATTGAGAGTAATTTGGATTTCTAGTAGCACATTTTGAAGAAAGGATAAGAGAATGAGTGCGCTAAAGATTGCATTGATATGAATGGCTTGAAGAGGCTCACTAGAAAAACCAATTTATTATGGATTCAATACATGAAAAGGTGATATTTTTGTTTATATATGTTTTTGTTTTTCATATTTGACTTTGATTTGGTACTTCACTACACGATAGAGTTCAGATAGTCAATCAAGGCCATGATTATGAGCACTTTTATATATAAATATATATATATATATATATATTATATGTTATAAATAGAGGGCACTCTCATTTGATAAATTATTTAGTTTAAAACAGATTAGTGATGACTGAAGTTCTTGTGAGTAGGGAATGGCATGTTCGGAACGTGATGCCCCAGACTTGACGGAATGGATGACGGAACGTAACGGACGGTGGCGTGACGTCATGCATCCCTCCATTGGGCGTCCCATTAGGTCACGTCACCCTGACGGCGTCACTGTCATTGGTGACGTGAGAAAACCCTCCCTCTATTGCTCCTCTTTCTCTCTCGTTCCTCTCTCCCAGTGATGTGCGATTATGTGAGATTTCGGCGACTCTCTCTCCCTCTTCCTCTCTTGCTCACTTCTCTCTCTCTCGTTCCTCTCTCTCAGGCTATCCCTCTTTCTCTCTTGTCCCTCGCTCTTCTCTCTCTCTAGTTCTTCTGTCCCTCTTTCTCTCTCGTTCCTCGCTCTTCTCTCTATCTCTGCATCTTTCTCTTGATCTAATCAATTTAAATTCAAACCATATAAATTGAATCACTTACCATATTTCTGCACTAGCTCGGAGTCGCCGACGGCTCCAGACTCTTCCCCGGCTGCGTCGTCCTTCGGGTAAGCGAGCCTTCTCCTTATTCGACTCTTCTCCCTCAATAATCTCCCTTCAGGTCATGGCTGTCACAGCCGTTGACCGAGAGATCCAGGAAACAAGAGATGAAGACGGAGGACTTTCTCCTCCAGCGATTTAATTTCAAGATTTTGATTCAGAATTCCGACGCCCAAAGATACATTTCTGGCGATTAAATGAAGTTTGTATAGGTCAGGAACAGTCTAAAGACGTTCCTGACCGATATGGGACCACTTTGGCATCGTCTTCAGCGACAAGTCGCTGGAAATCCACCTACTCGTCACCAGAGTAACGTCGCCAAAGACAGAGACGGTGGCAAGAGAGGGAGTTTGATCGAGAGTATTCTCGACCATCAGATTCTCTTTGAGAGGGATCAATGGCTACGATTAAATCATAGTTGTGGACCCTCTTTATTTACGGTGGACCACATCAGCAGCACCGTATGTCCACTTAAGCTTTTAAGATTTGTCCACATCAATCTTCAGGATGAGCTGTCAACCTAAAATAAAAGAAAAGAAAACAAAATGATTAAAAGATGATCTTGACCGTTCAATCTTCTAAGAGAAGATCAATGGTCAAGATTACATCGTTATTTTAATAAAAGCCCGAATCGACACGGGCTTCGGGCCGGTTTGGCTCGAAGCCCGATCTGATTTGCTTTTATTTTCTTTATAAGATCGCAGCCCGATGGGCCGCGATCACTCTCTTGTGATCTCTGGCCCGGCCCACTTCATTGAAAAGCGATTGTTACATCTATCCCATATTGCTTCTTTTTGAAAATTAAAAGAGTATATAAATCCCGCATTTCTTTAAATGTAGAATTGAGGTAAAATATTTTTACCTCTAGGACCGCTTTGAGGGACCGGCCTGGGCTGCGCCTGTGCTGCTGGTTCCACCTGCGACTGTTGCCTTGGCTCGATTGCGGGTGGCGCCTACGGTGTGCCTGCCTTGGCCGCTCCTTGGCGGCTCTTTAGGGACCCTACTTTTATTTTTATCATATGTATGTGTATTTTTATTATTAATTTTATTTTATTATTATTATTATTTTATTTATATTTAATCAACAAAATTTATGCTATCTTTTAAGAGATAGAATCACCCATTAAAAATATGATGTTTTACATAATGAATGAATAATAGCATAAAAATGGAATTTAACATAAAAATGAATGCTCATTTCATTATATGACTTCATAAACCCTTAAGAAATGTCGGTTTGCAAGCATGATTAATGACTCGTCAGACACCGAGGACATCTCATGGATGGATGACTACATTTTGACTACGACTTACAAGTCATAGATCGGATGTAGTAAGAAGCTTATGAAGATGATTGATTAGCCAAGATGGAGTCACACTTTTCCTGATATAAGAGGAGATTGACTCAAGGAAGATGATTCAACAAATCCCATGCTAGGGTAATGAGTATATTGGAAAAGGTGTTCTCCAATGATCCCCAATATGCACTAGTATTAGTCAAATGATGGATTAGGGTTTGACGATAAACAATACCTTAAGTCATTCGAAAGTATAGTGCAGATGATGGATTATATATACGGTAACCCATGACGGTAAAGGTTTTATGTGAGAGTTCAAACACTTCTATGTATCTTCTAGAGTATGAGTTGTAGCTTGGCACCTCACGGACTAGAAATTAAACCTATCGATTGGGTTAAATTGGTGCTTAGCTAATTAATCTATATGTTTGATATAGTTAATTAATAATGTCAGCTAATAATTGTTATTGGACTACTAAAGTATTTAAATAGAATGATACATGGGCCTATAGGGTCACATGCATAAGATCATCAAGACATTGGTGAATATATTTAACATGATGAGTTTTGAGAAAAAACTTAAGTAAAATATAAACAGGGGAATGGCCACCCATTTTTAGGCACCCAAGCCAACTAAAGCTGGGGCCCCTTTTCACCATTATGATCGCTTCTCCACTAAACCAAGGAGAGAGTCTTCATGGTGAGAAGATCTTAAACATTTTCAAGAAGAGTTGGAGACAAAGAAGTGGAGAACCAAGAACTATGTGATCCTGTGGATAACTAGAGGTGGGGCATGTGAACGGCTTTAGAATGATCTCAAAGTGAGAAGGTCAATGGTGGAACAAGTTCCCCTTAAGGTACTTGTCATGTATGGTTTTAATGATCTATTTAGAATCGATAAATGCTTCCGCATCCATGGAAACCATATTTTTCATGATTCAATCAGAGCACATAACCGGACAATTTTTCCCAACATAAGTGCAGTAACAAAAAAATAGAATCATAATCATCCAGATCACCGGATGACCAAAATGAAATGAGCTTGGATCTTGATATTAATATTTTTTGATAAATAAGTCATCGTCCTATGTCAATATGAGGTGTGGCAAAACACTTTAGGAACCAAGAAAGTGTGTCTTTTCAGGTCTCATGTGTAGACTAATTGAGGAATCGTATGTTGCGAACATTACCAAGCCGAGTGATGGTCTAAGTTATCAAATATCCAATTAGTGATCGTTACATATGGGTATTTTCATAGAGTGGAGAAGTATTATCTAGCTGATTTTAGAATTTTGCCCAAGCTGATGCAACTTCTGTCCCACACACCAAAAACTAAACTTGTTGAGGGGTTAACGGATACTTGATGAACTAATCCATATGGATATATCATTAATTCATAAGGTTTTTTTAAAAAATATTGTTAGAATATTAAATGTTTTAACTAGACAGATATGTGGGCCCCTAGTCGGATTTTAGGACAGTTATTGACCTAAAGAAGAATGATTTGTGCAACAGATGATTAAAAAATATTGGTAAATATTGAATACATGGTTTCTTAGTTCTTCAAGTGAGATCCCTGTTAAGTCAAATATCCTCAATCTCGATGATCCTTATTATCGATCCACCGTAATCATTCCAACACGCTGATCGCATCAGGAATGGAAAGGCACTAAGGAGGAAAGAGAGAAGATGGATGGGCACCTGAAGTACCCTAGCTTGGGTGAATTTCATTCAGGACCTTCTCTTATTTTATATGAAATGATAGTTTCTCAACAAACCTCCTAAATTTTAAGCATAATTTCCGACAATCAAAAGACATTTTTAGTGTAACCCCAAAAAATATTTATAATTAAAGATAAAATATTTACAAACTCATTGATGAATTTGAAATTAGGGTTAAATATGTAGTTTAAGGTGTCATCTTTATACAAAAATATTTATAATTTTTCTTACAAACATAAAATGAGTACATGTCAAATCTAGGGTTCAGCGAGCGTCATCCGGCACATCACTCGTCACCGTGGCAGAAACGTGACGGATGACGTGACGGTGACGGTGATGGTGACGGTTTTAAGGGTACGTGACGATGACGGTGACATGTGACAGAGGGTGCGTGACGGGGACGTGATGGTGACAGGGAGCCTAGGCCGCGTGATGTGACGGAACGGCCATCACAGATGACGACCGTGACATTATTTCTAAATACATTTAAAAAATGTTCGCAGGATCTTGGCGATGTAGAGCTTTTTGTTGTCGTCATGGACTTGTGGTTGATGAGAGAGAGAAAAGTCAGTGAAGGAGCCACAAATAGAGAGAGCGAGTGATGTAACACGATTGGGCGGCCCATCGCATCACACCACGGGGGTTGACTTTATGAAAATGACAACAACGTGATAGAATGCATGCAAATTTTAATAGGAAAATTCAACAAGAAGTAGAGACGGCCGTTGATCCAGGCGTGGATCAAGTGACAACACGGAGAGCTGTGGAGCCCTGTCCAGGCTCCCAATGTCCTGTGCGATCAGCTCAGGGGCCAACGAATGGGGGACGAGTTACCATCTGGTAGCGTCCGTACCATCGTCGTCAACAAGCTAATCCAACGCCGTCAAGAAACACCAAATAGAAAATGAGTGGCTAGTCCTACAGTCACGTGTAAGTCGCTCAAGGCAAAGGGGCATTCGAAGATCGGCACTGGAAAATGTAATGATATTACAAGATAAAGGGAAGGAGGAGAGTATGACCTGGGGCCAAGGCCCAGTGCAATTGGCGGGTCGGATTCCTCTAGAGGGGGAAAGAGATATCAGAGGGGATTGTGAGGAAACTTTGAGGGAACACCCGGTCGTCTGCCTTCGTTGGCATGATCCTTCATGGACGCAGGGCTGGGGTCCAACAGTTGAAGTAAACTAGCGTGGTGGACCACCGCGTGGAAGGTGTAACAGCACCTCGCCATGTCATGCTAGCTGGTAAGTCGCTCCACGTCCTTTCCTTTCTTTCACCGCCAATTCTGACCAGAAAGAGTCAACCTGGGGTTTCGTGGGAGATACACTAACGCATTCACATGTCGTGAACCCTCAGATGCGGCGATACTAACTCGATGACTGGCAACGACCGTGGAATACGCCAGTCGTCGTGATCTGGTGCAGCAAGGGGACTCTCGGTTTGCGACAGTATCAAGTGAGCAAGGTAGGATCAGTTGGGCTGGGAGGAAGCGACCTCATTGGCAGACTGGTTCACCCGGTAGAGTGGCGTCGGTACCCGCGGTGACAACCCACGGAATGACCCGCCGAGCTTCGTATTCTGAAAAGAAGGGCACCACGGGCTCGTTTCACCAGAGAGGGACGTCCGCGACATGGTGGCATGCGTTTGGCGATAAGGAACCACGCCGGAGCATGGTGGGTGTCCTCGTCATGCCGAAGAATGGAATGGCAACACTCCGATGCACTACTTCTTCAAGGTGAGAGGAGGAGGAAGGGCACGAGGAAAGGAGGGAGAACTCTAAAAAAAATGTGTTCGAGTCATATTCTTTGAGTTCAAAAAAACAGTCCCTATAAAACGAAGTCCTCCCCCTTCCCTTTATAGTGAAAGAGAAGGGGGGGCAAAAGTGCCCTAACGGCTCCTTTGGGGGAGAGGGCTTAATGGGCTCCCCCCCTCCCATAAAGGATAGTTTAAGGGGGGGAAGAAGCCATGCATGGCTTTCCCCCCTTCAAAAGGGTAAACAAAAGACATAGAGCACATGAATCTCATGGGGGGGTCAATACACACGTGGGAGGGGGCCTCCCCACAGTCCATGAGTGATGAAATAAAACCGACGCAAAGAGAAACCTCTGTAGAACCACGAAGGACCTCCAAAAACTGTAAAACATCAAAAATTCGAGATAAAACAACACGACGCGAGTGCGATTTTAAACCTGGTAGTGGAAGTTTGGGTTCTTCACGTTGGCTCGAGCCCTGCGTTGTAGCTGACAACAAGCTAGGGCATGCCAGACAAGGTGGTCCTCCATCAGAGAGTTTGTGGGAGAGAGATAGAAAGAGATATTGAGAGGGAGAAGGAGTGAGAGAGAAATAGAGATAGCGAGAGAGGGAGTGCGCGAGTGAGTGAGAGAGAGATACCGACAGAGATAGAGGCAGATAGACAGAGAGAGAGGAAGGCACATAGGGCGAACCAGAGAAAAGAGAAAGACAAAAGGGCACACAGATCAAGAGAGAGAGAGAGAAGGGAAAAAGACCAACCAAGAGAGCGAGAGAGGAGCAAGAGAGGGAGATGAACAGAGAGAAAGAGCGAGGGAGAAAGATCGATCGACCGACCAATGAGAGAGAAGGAGCATGCTATAGTCACATTAACGTTATACGATATCTATAGAGATATATGAGTATGATATCTATTAACCTAACTTTTTTGTCCTGCGTTAATTTATTTTCCTTTCGCTCACAGTACAACCCACTCTCAACCGCCACCGACCCATCTCTCTACGAACGACTATTCCGTGACACGAATCAGAATCCGCATACAGCAGTGCGTTATTGCATGTAGCCATTCATCTCTCTCTTTCTCTCCTGCATGGAGGAAAAAGGTGCTGCGAAAAGAGCATTAAGATATTTACAGGGGGATAAACGGGAGATAACAGATGTTATCACCATGGGAGCCTGCGAGGGCAAGGAAATAGATTAAGAAAAAAAAAAGCTGATTTTCTGCCGGCAGGAGAGGCGGCACGATCAGCGGCAAAGGCGGCGGCCGAGGGGGGCGCAACTCGGGTAGGACTTGAGAGTGGCGTCGTAGAGAGTACAGATGATGGTGCACAAGGGGTTTCTCACATCACCGGTGATGGTGACGCCATCACTGTGACGTGGACGTGACGAACGCCCAAAGGAGGGACGCGTGACGTAAAATGATGGATTTTTTGTGTATGCTGGGATGTGTGACGGGACGGTGACGTGACAAAAAATTCATCACGTCACCGTCCGTCATGTTCTGTCGTCCGTTTCATCACATCTGGGGTGTCCTGTCCCAGGCGTGTCGTTCCCTAGTCAAATATGTGGGGAGCAGGTATTGAATAATAAAATTCTATCTTTAATTTCTACTTTTTGATTCTTATATTTATTCCAAGATTTAATAAATAAATTAAATTAAATTAAATTAAATTCATAAAATATTTATCCTATTAACCTAATTTATTATGTATTTATAAAAAAAATTAGAAAAAGGTATAGAAATTTAGAGTTGTAAATACTAAGTAGTTCTAATTAAAATATCCTAGACGACGCTTGGGGAGCGTCGGGTGATGGTTGACAGCGATGTCATGACTAGGGTGGGGTGGATGAATGAAATGTTGTTGATAATTGTGACGGAGACAGTGGCAAACATGCAGTAATGAGTGACAAATAAGGGCGAACAATGATGATTTTACCATTGTCGGTTGCAATGGAGATGCAGGCAGATATGCACCAATGAGCAGCAGAGTTGGAGGTGGTGTTTGTGATAATGGAAACCTAGGCTATCGACAAAGATAGCCTAGGAGAAAGGATGAAGATGCGAGTTAGAAAAAAAGATGACCGCACTAACCTTGTCATCACATGCCCAGCAGGGCGAGCAGTGTTTTTCTCCATGTCTCCTAATATGAGAGTCACTCCTCCAATCATTTGTTCTACAAGATCAGACCCAAATGAGATTTTGAATGAGCAAATTACTTCGCTAAACGTAATTAGGAAAATCCATTGCTGATTATTTTACAAGGACAGGGGGTCTTATTGATAGATCCATGATGGTGGATGGCTAGAGTATGGATTGATGAAATTGGCCCCAAAACTTCAGCCCAAAAATCCTTCTAGATCGTTGAATATCATTGTTTCAATTTGGAGCAATATGAGCCATCAGATTTTCGCTCCCCTTTGATTTGTAAGGTGGATTGGAATTGCAACACACACCCCTATGAGTGAAAAAGTAAAAAAATCATTAAAATAGTTTTAAAAATTCAAAACTATATTCTTGTTATGAATTTAATGTCACAGCCATAATAATATTATGAAGTTTAGAAAATCAGTAAAAACCATTTTTTAAATATAATAAATCCATTCAAAATTTTACGTGAATCTAAATAAATATTTTATGACTTCTAAGATTATTGTATTCATGAAATTAACACAAGAAAACTATGTTAGAATACCATAAAATCAATAACAATAGGAAAATCATTCTAAAAGTAAAATATTCATTTTAAGTATAAAAAATGTTCAATTAGGATCATTTTAATGAAAATAAGAAAATAAAATACATGAAATGACTACTCAAAATAACATAATATTTATGATAATCAGTCATGTATTAATCTAGTTAATGAGTCCAATAGCCGAATACAATTTTATTGGCTAACCTAATTAATCATCTGTGTCGCCATGTATTTTACTTGATCACGTATTAATTTAACCCATGCGATAGATTGAGTTTTTTTCATGTGGGTTGTGAAGCTACACCTCGTGCTATAAAAGATATGCATGAGTTTAATGACTTTCTCATATAACCTTATGATCATCAATTACCGTGTACATATAGTTCCTTGTTAACTCAATACTCCCTGGATGACTTGGGATATAATGCACTGTCAAACACTAATCAATCATCCAAGATAGTCTAATGTATTGGAAAATCATTGGATAACTCTTCTTCAATATCCCGCTGTCTTGACCAAAGACTTCACCACATCGTCATCCTTCTTGAGAGACGGAGGCAGATGACGACATCGAGACTGATCTCGATATCGGATATCAGTACTGTAGCAACCGCTATCCAATATCGGAAAAAACGAGTGCCAAAATTTTGATTCCGGGTATCCGGTACAACATCTGTCCCAAGACCTAATCTGAGACATTGAAAGTATTTTTATAAATAAAAAACTTACACTCCTAAAACAAAAGAGTCAGAAAATATAAGGGAGTCCAATAGAAAGAGGAGGAAAACCCTTCCTTCCCGCGCAAGCGTTTAAAAGGGGGGGGGGACTATAAAAGCTAACAAACTTTGGGATTTTTTCTGTGATGATCTGTCGGTGTAGCAGAGAGGACGAAGAGTCGGTTAAGAGGAGGGATTCATGGAGGAGACTACCAGCACGACTCCTCGGTGGAATCACGAGCGTCCATTCCTCACTGGCCAGTTTTACCGGGTAGAATCAGCGATTTGTTTCTTTTTTGACATTCAATGTGATGTTGTCCGGGAATTTTTTAGCTGGATCGCCGCTTGGCGACTTAGATGCGCTTTATATTTGTTTTTTTATTGTGCAAGACGTTTGAGTTCGTCGCTGGCCAGTTTCACCGAGTAGAATCGGCGATTTATTTCTTTTTCTGACATTCAATGTGTTGTTGTTGGGAACTTTTTGGCTGGATCGCCGCTTGGTGACCTAGAGGCACTTTATTTTTGTTTTTGGATTGCATTGAGGTTGCGAGACGTTTGCGTTCGTCACTGGCCAGTTTTACCGGGTAGAATCGGCGATTTGATTCTTTTTTGACACTCATCGAGTTCTTATTCGAAAATTTTGAGCTGGATCGCTGCGTGGCGATTGTGAGGCACTTTGTTTTTGTTTTTTATTGCCTTTAGGTTGCAAGAGATTTGCGGTCGTGTCTGGCCAGTTTGTCCGGGTAGCATCAGTGATTTATTTCCGTTTAATGTGTTATTACTCGAAATTTAAGGACAGGATCGCCAATCGGCGACCGAGACGCACTATATTTGTGTGTGTGATTGCATTGAGATTGCTAGACGTTTGAGGTCGTCACTGGCCGATTCCGCCGGATAGAATCTGTGATTTGCATTTAGAATCCAGATCGTCACCTGGCGACCGAGATGCACAACTTTGAGTTATCAGTTGAATTGAGACGAAAGAATGTTTCTTTATTTTTCTTTGACTCTGATGACAGGATGCAAAGCCACCGCCTCGGACTTCCGGATCGAAGTCTGTGGCCTCTGAATCCTACAGGTATGCTTCTTATCTCGCTTTTATCTGATTTTTTTTGCAGAAGTTTTATTTCCATTAATCCCAACCTTAATTCGGACATTTATCTTCGTGAGTTTTGATTTTTGGGGGTGAAATTTTATTGTTTGTCTTAATTTCAGGGGCTCAGACATCGCGATTGGCTCTTACCCTGTTGCGGTTCAGGTGATTTCCTACAATTGATAGAAACATTTTTTCTGTGCGACTTTTCTGACTATAATTTTACACAACTTTCTGGTTCGTTGTCAGGAGCTATTGATAGTTGATGATATGTTATCTGCGCTGGTTGGTATTGAGGGCCGGTTCATTTCCATCAGGAAAGAAAGAGGGACAGAGGATCACTTCATATTTCAAATTGTCCCATCTACAGACTTAGCCTTACGGGTACGATGAAAATGCCTTTGTATGTCGCAGTATTTTTATAGAAGAAAACGTCTACACTTGATGTATTCGTATTTTTTTAGGAACTGGCACAGCGAATGTTTCCTCTCTGCGAAAACTACATCCTGATTGATCAGTTCATCGAGGCCAAGTCACATTTCAAGAACGGTCTTGTCAACCAAGCTTTTGCTGCTGCATTGAGGGCGCTTCTTCTGGTGGGGGCAATATTAGATTATTTCAAAACATTTTCTCGTTTGATAGATTTTATTATAATTCGATGCTTGGTGATCATTCATTTGCATTATAGAAAATATCCAGTTTTACTATGTGATTGCTTGCCGTGTGAATCTGGTAGAGATCTCTGTGTAGTTTTCCAGTGAGAAGGTTCTTGGGAGGGGAAGAGAGAGAGAGAGAGAGAGAGAGAGAGAGAGAGAGAGAGAGAGAGAGAGAGAGAGAGAGAGAGAGAGAGAGAGAGAGAGAGAGAGAGAGAGAGAGAGAGAGAGAGAGAGAGAATAAAACATTAATTGATAATAATGGTTAAAGACCTTGATCGGCGATTAAACCCCTTGGCAGGATGTTCTGGCCGATTCAACAGCTTGCCTTTGCTGCCCATCGTTGGGAGGGCTTCAAGTATTTAAAGAGAACTACACTAAAGCCAAATAATAAAAAATACCCTTTGAAAGGTTGGGGATCGCATCGATCCTGACATGGAATATGATCTTGTCTTTCTTCTCGAGATTCCTTGGCTAGATATTTATGCGTATCCTTTGTGTTTTCCATCTTATTTATTTAGGAAATTTAATCAAATAATTAATCATTTGAACAGAAGTGATTGAGAGGTCTCACTGAATACTCTGCTGTTGCCGTAGAAACATTGGCGTCAAAGTAGTCTTTTATGCGGTCTCCTGTCTTTTCATGTCGTCTTTTATAATGCATTGAGGTTTTCTATCTCTGACTTAAGGATGATTATTTTATTAGATGCATAGACAAGAATATTTCATGATCTCCACAAATTTGAAATCATAACCCTCTACTTCCTCTTGAAGTGACATGGCATCTTTTTATGATGCTTGCATATTTTGTTTTTTATTGAGATATAATCATAAAATTTCTCTCATGGTAGGACTACCAAACTATGGTTGCCCAACTTGAGCATCAGTTTCGCCTTGGAAGGCTTTCTGTGCAAGGCCTATGGTTTTTCTGCCAGGTTCTTTTTTCTGACCTTTTTTCCTTGTCCTTGTCATTGTGTCATTTTCATTGAATAAATATTTAGCTGCGTTTCTGGTGCTTTTATCCTCAGCCAATGATTGGATCGATGCATGCGTTATCTACTGTTATAAAGCAGATTTCTACTGATGATTTATCTGGAGCTGCGACTCTAAACCTTTTGCAGAATCAGGTAAAGCTTTGACCAACGCTTTACCAGAATTGACCTTGTTTTCTTGGACTTGGTATATTTAAACTAGGATCAGAATATATCCTATTGAAGCGTTACACTAGAGTCAGGCGTTTGTGATCGTCATTATCATAATGTTCTTCATCTTGATAAGCATGTGTCACAATGGTGACGACGATGTCAGCATCATCATCCTTGTTGGGGATGAGTGATGGCGATGGCTTTGCCATCGTCATCCTCGTGCGGATGAATTCTAAGAACAATGACATGATCACCCTCTCAAAATTTTCCTTCCATCGTTACTTTCCACTTTGTCGTCCTTGACATTATCATCCTGTCACATAAAAATGATGAGTATGATGATGATTTGTCATCGTCCTCTTGTTATCATCATCAAGGATGGCAAATCCCACATGGGGCTAATTATGATAATTGTGGCCTACCCATAGAGGAGACGATGAATCCCTTGTTTAGGTGTCTTTGGCCTTAACGATGGAGAGACTTTAATTTATTTTGTTTGGTTGAAAGTTTTTTTCAATCAAGAATTATGTTGGAACTGTATTTCAGGCGAGAGCCATGGCTGGTGATTGTGCTGTGAGAACGTTGCTCGAGAAGATGACGGAATGCGCTAGCACTCCTTATCTCAGAATTTTAGAGAGGTTTATTTGCATAATTTTCAATCTTGGATGAGGAATATTCTATTTTTGCAGGGATATTATACTTATATTATTTTCTTCTGCATTTTGTTCAATGCCAGATGGGTTTACGAGGGAGTTATTGAAGATCCCTACGGTGAATTCTTCATCTCAGAGGACAAGTCCTTTATGAAGGTATTCATATGGAGGAAAAATACTGAGATGTCTTCTTAAGATAATTAATTTTGACATGTTTTAATTGTTAATTATAGGAGAGTTTGACACAAGATTATGAAGCAAAGTACTGGAAGAAGAGATATAGTCTCAAGGACAGCATTCCCAGCTTTCTAAGTGCAGTTGCTGGCACTGTTCTAACCACGGGAAAATATTTAAATGTGATGCGAGAATGCGGGCATAATGTTCAGGTACTATTTTCCGTTTGATCCATTTCGTATTTGTATTGAATAATGCACTGATTCGCCTCGGATACTTTATTCAATCAGGTTCCTGTGACTGAGAATTCAAAGTTTATGAGCTTTGAATCGAACCACCATTATCTGGAATGCATCAAATCTGCACATGACTTTGCAAGCAAAGAGTTACTGAATCTTATAAAGGATAAGGTTGTCATTTATGGGATCGGTCTTTTCTCAATGCATCTCTCTTTTCAATCAGTAAATTCACATTTGGTTCGTTAAATTTTTTGCAGTATGATTTTTTTGGTAAACTCCGTTCGATGAAGCATTATCTCCTTCTTGACCAGGTACTTCTCTTCCTCTCTCCCCCACACTTTTGGAAAATGACCTTCTGAATTGAAAAAAAATGATATGATATGGAACGGAACCAAACCCGTTTGAAATTTTAATCTAGTTGATCTAAGAATTAGGGCTGGCAGACCATGCAGAATTCATCATCATCGTCATCGTTAAAGTTTCGGACTCGTCAAAGTCAACTTCGATGTCATCTTTCCTCGTTGACATTTGCGATGACTTTGACTTTGACATTTGAAATTTTAATCTAGTTGATGTAAGAATTAGGGCTGGCAGACCATGCAGAATTCATCATCATCGTCATCGTTAAAGTTTCGGACTCGTCAAAGTCAACTTCGATGTCATCTTTCCTCGTTGACATTTGCGATGACTTTGACGTTGATGGATTTACTATCACATTTAAATATTTTCCGGTGAATCTGAACGAAAAAACCCCTTTCGTACTTACTGATATTTCACTATCACAAGGTGTTTATCCTAATCTCACGTCTATAATTTCATATTAAATTTGATCCACAGGGGGACTTCCTCGTACATTTCATGGACATATCCCGGGACGAGCTCGCCAAAAGACCCGAAGAAATCAACGTCGAGAAACTGCAGGTGGAATTTCACCACCTCAGACTAATTTCTCAAATATTATTCAATTTTTTTTTTCAGTTTTCTAATATTCGGGAGATGCAGTCCCTTCTCGAGCTCGCTCTGCGCACCACGGCTGCCGCCGCAGACCCCTGCCACGAAGACTTAGCCTGCTCAGTGGTTAATATTTCGGATATGATTAAATCACCTTGGCTTCAATTTCTATTTTTAGAATAATATTTTCATTTATTTATGTGGTTGTTTACAGGAAAAGGACTCTCTTCTCAAGAAGCTTGCCACGGTCAAAGGGCTGGACCCAGATGGTCAATTGTCAGCTGCCACGTCAGATGATAGCGTTGACCAAATGGAGCCGCTCAGCATAACTGGCTTGGAAACCTTCTCTCTCAGCTACAAGGTGCTGCTTCCTTCTCCGTGCCTCCGCATTATACTGTTTTTATCTGAGATCTCATATATCTGTAGGGGAGATAGAGAGAGAGAGTATTAGAAACCTTCCTTCACCATTTTCTTTAAGGAGATGAGAGAGAGTGAGAGAAAGAGGGAGAGGAAGAAAGAGTACTGGAAACCTTCCCTCCCTTGTTTTTTAAGAAGATGAGAGAGAGAGAGAGAGAGAGAGAGAGAGAGAGAGAGAGAGAGAGAGAGAGAGAGAGAGAGAGAGAGAGAGAGAGAGAGAGAGAGAGAGAGAGAGAGAGAAAGTAGATGAGAGAGAGATAGAGTATTGGAAACCCTCCTCCCCCATGTTTTTAAGTAGATATGAAATAGAGGGAGTATTCGAAACCCTTCTTCCCTCCTTCAACATCTTTTTAAGGATATGAAAATTTGAAATGAGAGAGAGAGAGAGCAGGAGAGAACATTGGAAGCCGTCCTTCCTTCCCCATGTTTTTAAGGTTATGAAATTGAGAGAAAGAATGGCTGAGAAATTTATAAGAAAAAAAACCAGACTGAAGAGTAATTTCCTGCGTTTTTAAAACAGGTTCAGTGGCCGCTGTCAATCATCATATCAAGGAAAGTGCTGGCCAAGTATCAGCTGATCTTCCGGTTCCTCTTCCATTGCAAGCACGTGAGCCGCCAGCTCTGCGTGGCGTGGCAAGTCCACCAAGTACCCCTCCTTTCCCTTCCCTTTCCTTTCCTTTTTCTAACTAACTTATATAAATAAATTAAAAAACTCATATATATCAAAACATCGAGGAACTTAGATTTCGGTTTTCTGTAGAAGGTACTTGCAGGAAATAAGCAGGGATTAATAACTAATAATCAATTAATTATCCAAAGCAGTTCTCCTGTTCTTGCAGAATGTTTATTCTTCTCTACTAAACGAACGAGTTTAAATTGTTTCCTTTGTCATGTAAATTTTTAGGGCGCCCGAGCTCTATGCACGGCGGGAACAGCCATCTCTCGGTCCTCCGTTCTGTGCCGAAGCATGCTCAAGTTCATCAACAGCGTGATGCATTATCTGACATTCGATGTAAGTTTCTCCGTTTTTTATCATTATAGTTCTATGCTTATGTGGAGGTGGTTGGCCACGTGAATCCAGGTTCTTGAGCCGAATTGGCATGTGATGTACAGCCGGCTTCAATCTGCCAAAAGCATAGATGAGGTATGTTTCATATTTGGCTGCTTTTCTCTCTCTCTCTCTCTCTCGCTATATATATATATATATCACTTTCTCAGTTTTCTCTGTTTCTCTCTCCATATCTAATTGTCTGGCTTCACTTACTTCCTACGTTTGCCTCACTATCTTAATTTTTCCATTGCATGTACACTCTATTTCTATCTCCACTCTCCACTCCCTCTCTCGCTTTCAATCGTTAGTCTCATCTATCTTTATTTCTATCCTTCTTTGGCCTTATCTCAATCTTTACTATTCTTAACCCCCCATCACTATCACTCTCTATGACTCACGCTCTAAACATATCCATCTTGTCTCTGTGGTATCTCTATCACCATAATGTTCGTTATTCTGTACGGATAACGACATGTCATATGTTCCGTCCCTCGTCGTCAAGTCATCCGTCTCTAATCGCAAACTGAAGGAAAGTCGTGCCAACCGTCCTACCCTGTCCACGGGGCTTATCCGTCATCCGTCCTAGTCTTTAATCCATCTCTCTGTCATCACTTTAACATACAATCCCTATTCTGATCCGCACAGCTATCATTTAACAATAATACAAGAACACGGATGGGAAAACGTGTTGCTAGTCTTTCTCTCTCTACTTGTCTGTTTACTAATCTCTCTCTCCAAAAGGTCATCCAATACCACGACTTTTTCCTCGACAAGTGCCTGAGGGAGTGTCTGCTCCTCTTGCCACATCTTCTTAAGGTCAACGCCCCCCATCTCTCTCTCCTCATCCCATCTCTCTCTCCACCTCTGCTAACATCCTCTTCTGAGCACAGAAGATCGAGAGGCTCAAGTCACTCTGCCTTCAGTACTCGGCCGCGGTCAAACACCTGGTCCCCACTATCTCAGACCCGGAAAAGTCAAACCTCGGTCGCCGCCGGCGGCCAGCGTTGACCCCCGCCGTTGACGGCACCCGCCTTCTCGAGTCAACACTGTAAACCCCGCCTCCATCTCTTACTCTCTCTTACTCTCTCTCTCTCTCTATCTCTAAAATCTTTCTGGGCAGGAGGTTCGAGAGGGAGTTCAACAGGGAGCTACAGAGCCTGGGGCCGGCTCTCAGCGGCACGTCACGGGCCGAGCCGTTTCTGACCCATCTAGCCCAGTGCCTTGATCCTCCTCCCGGTTGATCTAGAGTGAGAAACTCCAGGCCCAGTTATTCTAGAGAGAGAGACAGAGACGAGTGGTCTCACCAAATGCAGCTGCTACAGTGCCGGAGGTGGTTGGACGGCTTCCTCCGGTGCGTCAACAGCGCCGCCCTCTCCGCCGCCTCCTGCGCCAACTGCTGCCGCCGCCTTGCCGCCAGTCTCCGCTGTGACGTGCGTTTGAATAATTTATCACAGTATGTGGGATTTTCTCATCTTCCAGCACACGGTGGACGACTTTGTCTTCTAGGATGACGATTTAGTATTCGAAGATAACGGATGACGGAATAGGACAGGGTGATGCAACCGCACGGGATGAAACAAGAGCACGGATGACGGGACGGGACGAAAATGAGATCCACGGATTTTATATCATAGGATAGCGATGACGGAACGGGAACGGATGACGTAAGGATATAGTACCCCTGGAACGGGTTGCGATGAAATGGAAGGCACGGAGGCTTTTTGTTCTTATTGTTTCTGAAGTCTGGACGAATGACTGATAACCGAAAGGGACGGAAGAGATGACGAGATGAAGCTAGAGCAGCGGGTGGAACCGACGACAGGACCAGCAGATAACGGGACGAAACTAGAGCAGTGGGTGTAACAGATGACGGGACGGAACTAGGTCATTGGGTGTAACAGATGACGGGGCGAATTAGAGCAGCGGTGTGCCAGACGACGGTATGAAATTAGATCAATGGGTGTAACAGACGACTGGACGAAACTACGGCAATTGATGGAGAAGATGACGGGACGAAACTGGATCAGTGGGTACAACAGATGACGGGAGGAAACTAGGGCAGTGGATGGAGAAGATGACGGGACAAAACTAGAGCAATGGGTACAACAGATGACCAAACGAAACGAGAGAAATTGGTACAACAGATGACCGAACGAAACGAGAGAAATGAGTACAACAGATGACCGAACGAAACGAGAGCAGTGGGTACAACAGATGACGGAACGAAAACGAGAGCAGTGAGTACAACAGATGACGGTACAAAACGAGAGCAGCGAGTACAACAGATGACGGAACGAAACGAGAGCAGCGAGTACAACAGATGACCGAACAAACGAGAGCAGCGAGTACAACAGATGACCGTACGAAACGAGAGCAGTGAGTACAACAGATGACGGTACGAAACGAGAGCAGTGAGTACAACAGATGACCGAACAAAACGAGAGCAGTGAGTGCAACAGATGACCGAACAAAACGAGAGCAGCGAGTGCAACAGATGACCGAACAAAACGAGAGCAGCGAGTACAACAGATGACCGAACGAAACGAGAGCAGCGAGTACAACAGATGACCGAACGAAATTAGACCGATGACATGATGACCGGGACGAAACGGAACTGGAGCGGGGTAGACGAGACGGATGGCGATAAAGAGGGGGGGTTCTCACCTGCTCTTCTTGCAGGCGGGCGTTCTCCTCCTTGAGCTGGTTAAGTTCGGTCTCCAGCTCCACGGTGTACGCCTGGGTCGAACGGACGACAGCACCCGGGGGGTGTCAAAAAAGCGCGGGAAATTTGAATTCAAAAGATTTCGGGAAAGAGGCACCTGCTTGCGGGCGCGGGAGCGGGCGGCCGACTCCCGGTTCTTGATCATGCGCCGCTGGCGGCGCTCCAGCACGCGGTCGGGGCCGCCGTCCGCCCCGCGCTTCCTCGTCCCGTCCGACGACGCCGGGCTGGCGGGCGATCCCAGCCGTTGGTTGTGCATCCCGCCGTAAAACCCGTTGAACGCCGCCTGCCCGTGCATC
Source organism: Wolffia australiana (assembly GCF_029677425.1). Taxonomy (NCBI): domain Eukaryota; kingdom Viridiplantae; phylum Streptophyta; class Magnoliopsida; order Alismatales; family Araceae; genus Wolffia; species Wolffia australiana. The sequence goes on along the minus strand of NC_135854.1, from coordinate 5,281,048 downwards.
TGCTCTGCCGGCGCCGCAACCGAGAACGGGACGGCAGCGGCGTCCCGGACGACGCCGGCTTTGATGAGAAAGTCCTCCAGCGTCATCTCGCCGAGCGTGCGCTGGCGGGGGACGCCGGGAACGGATGACGGAGGGGGAGGGGGCTGGAGAGGATGGTGGGGGGGCTGACCTTGGTCGCGCTGGATCTCGGACCAGACCTCGTCGACGGTCTTCCGGCAGAGGGACGGCGGCAGGGAGACGGAGGAGCCTTGGCGTTGTAGAGGCGGGGGCGGCGGTTGGGCGGCGGCAGTCTCCTCCGCCGTCCAGATGTTGCTCAGAAACTCGTCCATGTTCATCGAACCGAAGGTCTTGCCCGGCTCGCAGACGGTGCTCTGGATCTCGTCCAGAGTAAGGGAGAGGAGGGAGGATTGCCTCGCCATGGCATGCTGGTTGTGCGGCTGGTTCGTCCCCTCCCACGCCGCCGCGTCGTCCCGCTGCTCCGCCGCTTTGTTCTCCGCCGTCGATGCCGCCATCGACGGCGATCCGCCGCTTTCGATTCGCCTTCAACTGCAGCAAATTTCGCGTCGTCCTGATCAGTATTCAAAAAGGAAGACGAGGATTTATCATCCGTCCCGTTTTCCGTTGTACATGAACGAGAGACCGGACGATACTAACGGATGACGCATGTTCGGCTAATTCGTCATCCATTATCCGTGACCGGACGGTCGGATCGGGACGGAATATTCCTTGTTCAGTGACTTTTCGTCCCGTCCGAGCTCGAACGTTTCCGATGGGTTTGTATTTTGTTTATAGAATTTGAGGGAGGATATCACGTCCCTTTCGTCGTCCAGGGGTTCTGGACGGGACGGAATTTCGTCCTTCCTCGGTCTGCGGCCTCCAGGCGTAACTGGAGCCGGAGGACAGTTGATCTGAAGCGAGACAAGGCAAGCGTTCGATGCGACGAAACAATCGCGAGAAAATTTCTAAAAATGGAGTTAAAAGTGAGGAAAGAAGATGAGAAATTTCGAGCTCCGTCGCATGCTCCATACAAGAGAGAGTGATCAAACCTATTGAAAAAATGCAAGCCGGAGGTCGTAGATCGAAGTAGAAAAAATGTAAAGAGAGATAAAGACGAAGTGGAAAACGCCAGTGGAAGATCGCAGATCGAAGAGCTGAGTCGAGATCGATTGATCGTTCCAAATAATCGAGAAAAATGTGAACAGAGTCGATTCGAATCAGAAGTGCGCGGAACAGACGAATTTCGAAGACCGTCGGCAATCCAAACACTCGCATGCAAAGGAAAAAATCACCGAAAAACGCAGAACCAAAAATTAACAACAGATCAACCAAAATACTCAACAATAAATCAACAAAAAAAAGAGAGAAATCTCCGAGCAGCGAGCATACCTTCCAAAATCCACACTCGAGTTCGAGAGGCGCATGCAAACCTCCGATCGGCCGCGCCAATGGAGATTACCAGGAGATCGAAGAGCTCGAAGAAGCCGCGCCGGAGAGGAGCGAGAGAGAGAGAGTCATGCAGAGATCCAGAGAGAGAAAGGGAGAGGGAGAGAGGTTGTTAGAGGAGAGGAGGTCGCGGGGATTGAAGAAGACGACGGTTGAGAGGGGTGGGAGGGGTATTTATAGTGGTCGGCGGAGGAGGAGACCGAATCGGCGTTAGTGGATCGGGTTGCCGCTTTCGGACTCTCCACTTGTCTCTTTCCCAAGGCCCATCGTTATCCCCGGTGGGCCCCACGGCCCATCACACAGCCCGATTTGACGGGTACGTGGTCGAGCGAGCGGCGACGGACACGTGTGCATACGTGGCACGCCCTGGAGGCACCCCGTTTGCCCCCTCACGTGCGGGTCACGTGCTCTTGACACGTGGTTCCTTTTTTAAAAAATAAATTAATATTTCGTTTTGAAAGGCTTGGTCCTGGGAATGAACTTTGCTGGAAGTGGGGGAATTTCTTATTCTTTTTTCTTTTTTTTGGTTTAAAAAGTTTATTGCTTTAATATTCATTTTAAAAGGCTTGGTCCTGCGAATGAACTTTGCTGGAAGTGGGGGAATTTATTTTTTCTTTTTTTTTGGTTTAAAAAGTTTATTGCTTTAATATTTCGTTTTAAAAGGCTTGGTCCTGGGAATGAACTTTGCTGGAAGTGGGGGAATTTCTATTTTATTATTTTTTTTGTTTAAAAATTTTATTGCTTTAATATTTTGTTTTAAAAGGCTTGGTCCTGCGAATGAACTTTGCTGGAAGTGGGGGAATTTCTTTTTCTTTTTTTTTGGTTCGAAAAGTTTATTGCTTTAATATTTCGTTTTAAAAGGCTTGGTCCTGCGAATGAACTTTACTGGAAGTGGGGGAATTTCTTTTTTCTTTTTTTTTTGGTTTAAAAAGTTTATTGCTTTAATATTTCGTTTTAAAAGGCTTGGTCCTGCAAATGAACTTTGCTGGAAGTTGGGGAATTTCTTATTCTTTTTTCTTTTTTTTGGTTTTAAAAAGTTTATTGCTTTAATATTTCGTTTTAAAAGGCTTGGTCCTGCAAATGAACTTTGCTGGAAGTGGGGGAATTTCTTTTTTTCTTTTTTTTTGGTTTAAAAAGTTTATTGCTTTAATATTTCCTTTTAAAAGGCTTGGTCCTGGGAATGAACTTTGCTGGAAGTGGGGGAATTTCTTTTTCCTTTTTTTTGGTTTAATATTTTATTGCTTTAATACTTCGTTTTAAAAGGCTTGGTACTGGGAATGAACTTTGCTGGAAGTGGGGGAATCTATTTTGGGTTCAAAAATTTTATTGCTTTAAGTGCAATGAAGGCTCGATACTTGGTCAGACTTTGACTTATGATACTTGAATTATGAATTGTCTTTCTGGAATAAAAATCATTTTATCATATTCAATTGGGCATTTGCATTTAGAAATGATTAACAACCCAGCTAGAGGGGCAACCGGTTGCCTCATTTTTTTGGCGCTCTTCTTCTTTTTTTTGGCGCCCTTTCATTTTTCTACATTCTCTCTCTCTTCCCAGCGATCCTCCGGCGATCCTCTGGTGATACTCCGGTGATTCTCAAGATTCAGAAAGCCCCGTTAGCGCATACAATCGCCGCCCCGACCATCAACGCCGAGACACGGCTACTAGGCTACACGATGACAGACCCGGAAAGACGAGTCCAGGTAGGACCTTGCTTCCTCCGCATTTTCCGCAATCTCTCCATCTATCTATCTATCTATCTATCTATCCATCTATCTATCTTTTTTTTGTTTTGTTTTATTTTTTTTAGAAAAAAATGCATTGATATGAACGTGATAGTACATTGCTGGAACATGCCTTCTGGGCAGTTCCTCACCCATAGGACAAAGAGTGTGACAGAAAATTGAGCTAATATTGCGCACACTACAGCTTCATTGCTTTCAATGTTTGCTTGCTCTTTCACGCTGCTTTGTATGAATGTTTTCTTAAGTGCTGATTTCACTGAGTTGATGGAGACTGTAGATATATTCATCTCGAAACCGAGCCCTCGCTTGTGCTGTTTTTTATTCTTTGTCTGAAAATTTCTTTTTTTGCCTTTGTATCTTTACCGAGCTCGCCTTTTTCTTCAAGTACAAGAATGTATCCGTGGAAAGAGATAATTTGGTGAAATGGGGCTACAATCTTTGGCAAACATGATTAAAAGTCATTACATAAACTTGCAGCATGAAAATGGATTTACGGATTTACATTGATGCCATGCTACATGATATGTATTGATAATCAGAAAGTTTTGTAACAGATAAAACATGGATCAACTATGTTCCGTTTTATAGAAGCCACTATTTTGTCAATCATTCGATAGAGCATGAACTGAACCATAGTAATACTCATTTTGTACTCTTGTTCCTTTAACTGTAGTGCCAAATCTCAAAAGTCATTGAAGAAGGTTAGTTTAGGTCCTTGATGTCCACTGAGACTCTTGGTGACTATAGAATGTTAATCCGGGCTTCAAGTATATACACATTTACTTCTTCTTTCCCTTTTCTAAACTCTTGAATTCATACATTCCTTCTTGTTATCACTTGATGGTGGTTCCACTTTCTTATTCTTTTCTTTGACTTGTCTGTCTTCTTCCTCTTCATCGTTTGCTTCTTTATCTTCATCATCGTCTTCTTCTTCTTATTCTTTGTCTTCTTCTGCTTCTTCTTTTTCTCTTTATCTATCTATCTATCTATCTATTTATGAGGGACATGAAGAGAGAATATAGGAAACCCTAAAAATTGATTTTCGGCAATGAAGGGTGCTGAAGCTGGGGTTGGTACAATCTCTGAAGACGCAACTGCTTCACCGCTGCCTCAAGCGATGTTGGTCACCGGTAGCTCCTTGAATGAAGATGTTGGTTGTGCTAGCACGGGAGTATTAGATGTTGCTCCCGTCGTCGAATCGTCAATTGCTCATGCTTGGCCTGCATCATCTAGTGGTGTTCTAAGGAGTTTGAATAGTTGTAGAAACTTGATTTCGGCTTCTGTAGAAACTCAGAAAGTATCCATTGGAGATGTCTTTGAAACACTCGAGCAAGCACGTGAGAAGTGTACCGAGTACGCCAACTGTCCCCTTGGTCAGAAGAGTTCCAAGAACTTGAAATTCATTAGGTTTCTTTGTTTTCGCGGTGGTCAGGCATCGATGAAGCAGTCAGTTTCTGCAGAGTTCCAAAGAGAGAAGAGGACATTGAAATGTCAATGTCCATTCGTAATTAAGTTGCGGTTAAATCAAGCCTCGGGCGTCTATGATGTGTATCAGATAAATAATCAGCACAATCACGATCTTTTTACGGAAGTTGAATTGGCCCAAATGCCGCAAAATTGCTTCATTCCGGACAAATTGAAAAAAAAAATGCTGGAGTTAAACGAACTTGGCATGCTCAGGTGATCTCAAATCAAGACATTGGTAGAGTAGGAGCATTTCCCAGATGTTCCAGTTACGTGGACAATAAGAGACGTACATAATTTTTTACAAAAATCTTCTAGCAGAGCTCGCGAGACTAACGATTTTGTCAAATTATTGAAAGAGAAGTCCAATCATGGTTGGTCCTTCAATTTCCAATTGAATGATGACACACTTCGCTTGAAGAGAGTTTTCTAGATTTCAGCTAATGGCAAAGAGAAGTATGTGCAGTTCAACGATGTTTTAGAAATTGATGCTACATACAAGACGAATCGCTTTGGCATGCCCCTAGAGTTGTTCACAGTGATCAATAACCATGGTTTGACAGTATTGACTGCTGGTTGTCTTTTGTCCAACGAGCAATCTGACTCCTACTCTTGGGCTCTTCAACAATTTTGATCATATACGAATCTCGATCCCATCGTCTTGTTTACAGATGGCGATATGGAATTGGCCCGAGCTATTAAGGACATTTGGCCCACTACAGTCCATCTACTGTGCAGATTCCACATTTCCCAGAATATCACTCATGCTCTAGCTAGCTCTTTGAGGGCCAATCTCAGCGGATTCATGGATGATTTTTGGAGGGTCGGCTCCATTGAAGATGTTGATGAATTCGAGATGGAATTTTCAACATTGAAGTCAAAATGGCAAGCGGCAGAATCCTATCTTCGAGTTCTAGAGGAAAAAAAGAAGTAGTGGGTATTCGCCTACACCCATAACAACTTCGTCGCTGGTGTGTCTTCTATACAACGCTAGGAGATGGTCAACTGTCAGATTAAATCCGCGTTATTGTCGAATTCGTCTCTATTGCGCATTATTGATGGTTTCGATGCAGTAGAAACACGATCGCGAGAGAAGAGTTCCCAAGCTAGCCTTTCCACCAAGTTCGCCGCAACAACAATGGATCCTCTAATTAATGACGCTCTTCAAATACTGACAAATTAAGCCCAGGTTCTTCTCAAAGCTGAATCAGGAATGTCGCTTTCATATACCGGTGTTGCAGATGATTCCAAAGATCAAGTATATTTCCTAATCAGTCACAAAGACTTTCCAAACAAATTTCGTGTTGTGAGAATATCCATTGGCTCTGTTGAGCAAAGTACGTGCTCCTGTAGGAAGGCGATTTGGCTCGGTATTGTATGGAGACACATGCTGTGTTGTTTTCGCCACAATAACATATTATCATGCCCTGTCTTAATGTTTAATCGACGCTGGAAATAGGACTGTAAAATTGTGGATATTCAGTCTGTCTTCATCGATGTTGTGTTGGCTACGCGACCCAGCTCTGAAGTCAGGGCTACACAAGGAATGACCGAAGATCAACGTCTGTCTGAACTAACGGCTCTGACAAAGCCCATTTCACACCGTTCAATTGGAACCGAGAGCACATTTCAGTTGTACAAGGCATGAATGATTGTTTTGGGTGAAACTAGTGAAAGAAACCTACAGACATCGCACCGTGCGTTGTCTGATTTAGAGGAAGATATTGTTAGAAATCCGTTGAAAGCTCGTTGCAAAGGACGACCCATAATAGGGAACAAGCGCTACATAAGCATGGCAGAGCAGCTGCAAAGTAAAAAGAAGTAGAGGGGTGTCACTTGCTCTAGCTGCGGGCAGCAAGGGCACAACGCCAGAACTTGTAAAACAGTTTGATTGTATCTTGGTCAACTCCGTCAACACCTATTCCGTGGGTAATTCAAGAGCAGTCTTGCCTTTCTCAAGAAAGCCATGAAGTCTTGAAGTTGCGGGCCCAGGTTAGTGATTACCGAAAAGATGAAATCGACGACTGTTTTAAAGCCAAATAGAGAGGTAATGTTTGTTATTTTTATATTTCTTCATCCATCTTATTGCATAAATACTCTGAAATTCTACAATGAATACATATTCATTCTGAATCCTTTAAATGAGAGTATTTTTATTCATCTTTACCTCACAACTGAGCGCATGCTTGTGTAACACGGGATGCGTCCAACTGACAATTCTCATCTGAATTTTTCTTTGCTGATTGGATTCATATTAACTTTTTCCAGCTTAAAGCCAGAGAGACTGGAAAATTAGTTTTAAATCTCCTAGCAAATTTATTGGCTTTATCCCAGATTGGCAATTTGGGATTTGGGCTTGAGAAGAGAAAATCCTAATCCTTTAGCTTGTTTACAAATTTATCTAATATTTCGTATCAATATCCTATAAACTCTTTTGGCTTTATCCCATTTTGTTCTTTTGGGATCTGGGCATAAGAAGAGGAGATCATAATCCTTTGGATGATGTAATTTATTTAACATTTTGCATTAATTTCGTGGTAACTTAGTTGTGTTTCTCGGATGTTGGTCATCTTGGGTAGCTTAGGCTCATTTCCTCTCATTTTTTCCCCCTATTTCAGGCTTCATTTGCACAAAGCATGGCTACTCGAGGGTTCGACATGTGGATTGTTGAAGTGAGGGGTGCCGGCCTGAGCACACGCATTGACCAAAAGGGCTCAAATGAAGAGGGAAAAACTTCTTTCAAACCATATAATACAAGAGTATCTGCTCGTATTAATGGTTACAGATCTGCCATACCCGAAGAACAGAATCTGGCAATACAACCTAGTGAGGGCAACGATGATGTCCTGTCTTCGTGGGAGGAGTCACAACTAGTGACAAAGTTGACTGAAACTTTAACTCGTCTCACCGAGAGGGTCTCAGGCTATACTAGTAAAAGTCAACTGAGGGAGATATCAGACAAATTCTTTGACCAAATGTCAAAATTATTGGAAGATGCCCAATTGTCTCAACGCTTTGAGGATGTCCATGTTAAGATTTCTAGACTGTTGGAAGCTGGTCAGAATTCTGCCCTTTCGAGTTAGATTGGAGAGCTTAGCCGGGGGTTAGTGAGCATCCTTGAAGAGAGTCATAGGTCTGTTTCTCCGCCGCTATTCAACCTGCATGAGCGACTTTCAACTATTATAGAGGACTTCTAGAAGCAACTTGATTTTGTCGAGATGTACAACTGGGATTTTGACAACTATCTTGAGGAGGATATCCCTGTTGCTGTAAGATTTAGAATCCACTTAAAATGCATTAATAACACTTTTTGGTTTCTGTATGCTTAGAATTCAGTCAGGACCAAGTGGTTTGCTTAGAATCCGAGAGAGAGAGAGTAAAGTTAGAGAGAGAGAGAGGGGATTACGAGTTGCTCGGGAAAAGGAGAGATAGCAGAGAAAAACAGAGCGCGAGGGATAGCGGAAAAAAAAAGAGCGTGAAAGAGGCGAGAGAGAGTGCGAAAGAAGAAGAGCGCCAAAAAAAATGAGGCAACCAGTTGCCCAAGATTCCTTTGGGGCAACCGGTTGTCCATGTAGCAGGGTCCACTGATTAATTCCACACCAAAGGCAAATATTCTGCGACATTTTTCTAACGTCACATTTCACACCATGCACCCCACAGAGTAGCCATAGAGCACACTTCACAGGTCTCCAAGCAGTGCGATTGTGCGGTTTGTGCGGTGCGGTCTGAATATTTATAAAAATAAATAAAAACCTTACCTGTTTCTTCAGCCCCTTAGCCCATTGGTTTTCATTATCTTTGCTTTCTTAGGCTATGGACCGCAGATTTTCCAAATTTATTGTAGTTTCTTTGGTGGCGAACAGCAGTGGAAGCCGACAGTTAGCATAACGTGTGGCGCCATGACACTGGCAGAACATGAAGGGCCTTATTAATTTCCTATTTTTTAATATTTTGGGTTTTTCTTTTAATTCCAAATATGAAAAGCAAGTACACTTCTAGGAGCAGTAATCCTGATCTAGACTAATTTTGATAGTTCTAGGGTGGTTTCTAAAAACTAGCACGAACATTGACAGTTGAAATAAATTCTATTACACTTATACGTTTGATATTTTCTAAGTTACTATAAAAGAGCCTTTCTTATCAAGGTGAAAAGAAATAACAAGCACCGAAATGCTTAACTGATTTGGCAGTAGCCCAGTTTTGTCTCAAAACCATATCATATTCTTCTATTTGATTATTGATGAACAACCTAATTAAGTACTTGAAAGCCTCGTAGGGCAAATAGCAGAACCACACATGTCAATAAAAAAACACAAATCGAAATATAGTGATAATTTTTTACTAATAAAAAGACAAAGAAGATATGTCTTCCATTATCTTAGTTCAAATGACTCATTTTAAGATCGAGTGTGGATTCAATTATTTCATATATCTTATTAATTTGGTTTACCTCTGTATGAAAATTCTTCCCTATGGTGGAGTTGAAATCTTGAACGCAGGCTTGTTTCTCTTTGTTGTAATATATACAGCGTGTTGTAATGTAGTTGTCAGTGTATTACTTAAAATCTCTAGATTCTCCAAACTGATTGATAATTTTAAAGCTTTGCAAGTGGAATTATTTGAGAAATAAACCAAGGATTCCACTGTAAATGTTCATTATTTTCCCTTTAAGTGTTCTCATTTCTACTCTGAGAATAGCTGATGTGGATAATCATGTCTGCATAATTGATGTACAATGCTGTGGAACACTTGTTTATAAATCATGTCCACACACATAATTGATGTGCAATGCTGTTGAACACTTTGTTTCTTCAAGTATTCTATAAAGTTCAGATACATGGGACCTAATGACCTTAAATAAATAACTCAAGTAGCGGTTGTTCCCCATCCAATGTGTATAAATAATGGAATCGATATGTTTAGATTCTAGATTGTGTAAAAGCATTCTAAATATAATTTTAGATGAAATTAAAGTTCAAATATAGAGAATATCCTAGACTTTTTCAGATTCCATCTTATATCAAATGAATTCTGGTATAAAATCGACGAGGATAACAAGGAGAATTCAGCTACATGGCAGTTTAAATGCTGGAAGAATCCATAAAATCAAAAGGACCAAAGATAGGAATTTTCTAAGAATAGTCCACTATTAAAGGTGTTCGAGAGGAATAAGATTACCTCTTCATTAATTCCTTCCCAAAGAAACATTCTTGATACACATAAATTGGTAGAAACCCTCATCAATTAGATTCAATCATCATATACTCGCCAAGAATTCATCTTAGTTTACACATATCACATATACTCGTTCACTTCACAAATTTTAGGATTAATATAAGCAAGATACGGAATCGAATTCACTTCTGGTCAAACTTAAATTGAGAATGCGCTAGCATAGGTCGACTCTTAAGAAAAAGGAAACTAGCTGATTCTTTTGCCTCTTGATTCATAGACAAATCTTCAAACCAATCATTCCAGAGTCTTGATTCATTGACAAATCTTCAAACCAATCATTCCAGAGTTTTGATTCCTTAAAATAACTGTCGATAATGTTCCTAGGTTATGTTAAGAATCAATCAAGATCAATCAGTGGATAGATTCTTAACACAAGACACATCTTCATGTTACAAAGTCAATTCACATGCATATTCATGTTACACAGTCAATTCAGATGCATTTTCATGTTACAAAGTCAATTCAGATGCATCTTCATGTTACAAAGTCAATTCACATGCATCTTCATGTTACAAAGTCAATTCACATGCATCTTCAGGTTACACAGTCAATTCACATGCATCTTCATGTTACACAGTCAATTCAGATGCATTTTCATGTTACAAAGTCAATTCACATGCATCTTCATGTTACAAAGTCAATTCACATGCATCTTCATGTTACACAGTCAATTCACATGCATTTTCACGTTACAAAGTCAATTCAGATGCATCTTCATGTTACAAAGTCAATTCACACGCATCTTCATATTACAAGTTCAATTCAGATGCATCTTCAGGTTACGAAGTCAATTCACATGCATTTTCACATTACAAAGTCAATTCAGATGCATCTTCATGTTACAAAGTCAATTCACACGCATCTTCATATTACAAGTTCAATTCAGATGCATCTTCAGGTTACGAAGTCAATTCACATGCATCTTCATGTTACAGTCAATTCAGATGCATTTTCATGTTACGAAGTCAATTCAGATGACTGAGGAACCTTATTTGGGCAAGCAAGAACGAACAATTGCGAAAAAGGAAAATCTGACATTCTAAGGAAAACCATGAAGAACAAGTAACATGATAGCGTCGAGAAGGCCAGAAACATTTACCCTAAATCTTCTGAAGTTTGTCGGCCTTCACGATGGGGTTGGCGCGGGCGATGGCGGCCCGAGCAGTGGTCTTGAAGTCGAAGCCGCAGTCGTGCTGCTCCGGGTACCGATGGCCGCCGCAGAACGTGTCGCCGCACCGACATCTGAACCCCATCAGACCCACCTTCTTCTTGCACGTCGTGCACCGTCCCGGCCGCGACGGCGGCAGCGGGGCGGCGGCGAACCCCGCCGACTCCTCTGTCTCTGTCTGGACGACAGAAGAGAGCTCAGGAGTGGAATTTGAATCAAGCGTGGATGTAGAGCCTGGCAAATTCTCGATAATTTCAGGCGGAATTTGGAGAGATTTTTCTATGATTTCTTGGGCAGATGATTCCCTGTCCTCCTTGAAGCGGTAATCGCGGTAGCATTTGGAGCAGAGGTTAAGCGTGGATGGGCTGCCGAAGAAACCACAGTTGTTCGCGCAGAGGCGTTGAGCCTCCGGTTGAGATTCGAAACGGTGTTCTTCCGCCATTCCTCTCCGGGTTTATCTGCAAGGGCGGTGATATCTTAATCTGCTAGGAGATTAAATCGGAAATTTCTTCCGTTCCACGGAAAATCCAAAAAACGCTGACGTCTGATCGATTAGTATAATTGAGGAAAACACGGACACGCAACTCCATCGAAATATTTTTTAAAAAACGCATTAACCACGCGAAATGCCTAGCGGAAGGGTAAATAATCATTTATCTACGGAAAAAAACTGACCAGAGAACTGAATCACTGAAAAAAACTGCTAATCAATTAAAGCAACCGATCAAAAACCGCGTAAGAAACGAGGATGAGTACAAAGCACATCCCAGAGCCGAATTCCAAAAACGATGCGAGAATCCAACCGGAGGAGTACCGAATCATAAATCTAAGCGAAAAAACTGACAACAGAACCGATTCACTGCAAAAAAAAACTGATCATCATTGAAAAAGCCCGATCAAAAACCGCTTTAGAAACGATGATGAACAAAAATTACAAACCAGAGCCGAATTCCTAATACGATGCGAAAAGCCAAGTAGAGACCGAATAATAAATCTAAATGAAAAAACTATAACAGAACACCGACTCACCGTAAAAAAACTTGCTAATAAATCAAAAAGATCGCTCAAAAATTGCGTAAGAAACGATGAAGAACAAAATTTTCAAACCAGAGCCTAATTCCTAAAACGACGCAAAAAGAGGGCTACCGAATCATAAATCCAGACGAAGAAACTTTAACAGAACGCCGACTCACCGTAAAAAACTGCTAATAAATAAAAAAAATCGATCAAAAATTGCGTAAGAAACGAGATTGAACACAAACCACAAACCAGAGCCGAATTCCTAAAACGACGCAAAAAGCCAAGCAGAGGGGTGCCGAATCATAAATCTACGCGAAAAAACAGAAGAAAATTACCAATCAATGGAAAAAAAGGTCAAAATCCGCGTAAGAATCGAGGATTAACACAAGCACATACCAGAGCCGAATTCCTACGAACTTTAGGCTTCCGATCGGACGATTTCCCCTCCTCTCCGTCTCCCTCGCTCCTCCTCCGATCGCCTTTGCCGAGAGAAAAGAACGAGAGAGAGAGAGAAGAATAAGAAAGTTGTTAAGGCCAGATTTAAGAAGCCAGGGTTGCATTTATAAGGGCGGTGGAGACGCCTCGAAATCCGCCGAATGAGATATTATCCATAACCTCCTCTAAAAGAAAAAAAATTACAGTAGATTCCCGCCGCATAAGATATTGACGACTTCTCCTTAATGTGGGACCCACCGGGGAAGGTCAACTACGGTCAACGTCGGTACTCATCTCCGCAGTCGCCGATCAGGTTCATCAGGTCTCTTCCTTTCTTAGAGACTTCTTCAATTGCGCTGATGTCATCGTCGTCGAGGGTCAACCCGAAGACCGCATTCGTGTCGGCGATGTGCTGGGCCAGGCCCAGCCTCACGCCCACCATCGACCCCGCCACCGCCGTCTGTACAGAAGTCGACTTAGGAGTCAAAACCCTAAAAGTCAAACCCACTTCTTAAGAAAGTCTACTTTTCTTTTCCTGCTTAATTTTACTTCAAAAAATTCTCTAACTAGTCAACCATCTAAAAAGTCAACGCATGAGAATCCAAAAACCAAAGAAAATACCTCAAAATTTTTCCTAAGTCAATCATAATAAAAATCCAACAGAGCATACTCCTTCATGATATGAAGTTCTGACACTTCTATTTTTTCTGATGATCTTTCAAGGTCAGAATCCATGAGTTGACCATGACAACAGAAAAAAGTGAAATAAAAAGTCAACAAAAAGAAAGTCAAAGCATTACCTGATCCAGTATATACTTAACCGCCACAGTCGATATCGAGACACCGTGCTTGGTGGCAACTTTCTTCAAAGTTTGGAGAAGGGTCTGAAAGAGCCCCCATCCTCCCCAAGCATCAATCATCTGCATCCTCAAGAAATCAAACGTTGACTTTGACTTTAACATTGACTTTGAGAGTTGACTTATGCTGGTTAGAGAACAGGGGCTGACCCTCTTGTACTTTTGCAGAGACGGCGTGTTGAGAGGAGGGACGGCGAAGGGGATGGAGATGTTGGCGCCCAGAAACTTCTCGGACAGGAGGCCGCCCATCACGGTCCCATACCTGTTGACGTTGACTTTTCTTGGTCAGCTTGACTCTGTCCATGCATCATCCTAGGTGGGACCTACTCTTGATACTTGTAATGATCTAGATCTTTTTGGCTCTGATGTATCAATTCAAGATTTTATCTAGGAAATAAACCTAAGATGGGGGTTGATTGCATGGCTCTAATACCAAGTGAAAGTTTTATATCAAAGATTTAGCCTAAGAGGGGGATTGGTACCATGGTTATGAGATTTGTTCTGTTCGTTTCAATCGAACAAAAATTAGCGCAAAAGAACCGCACAGGGCATTGTTCTTTGTTCTGTTTTTTTTTTCAAAAACGAACAAAATTCACACATTCGCACAAATTTGCACATTCGCACAGAACGAGAACAAAATTCGCACAAAGCGAACAAAAGAACTGCATGGGTCTGTGCGATGTTCTGTTCGAATTTGTTTTGTTCTGTTCGGAAAACCGAACAGAACGAACAATTCACACAAATTCGCACAAAAAGAACAGAACAACCATGTCTAGAGCTAATTGAGAGTGTTTAATACGGAGCTTACATCTCAAAAAATAAAATAAAATAAAATTTATAGCGCTTATATCTTAGGGGGGGCTGAAAGCATCGCTTTGATACCAATTGAAAGTTTATAAGGAGATAAAGCCTAAAGGTGGAGATTAATGAGACTCACGTGATAAGCTTGACTCCAGAGAGCTGACAGAGCTCAGCCATCCTCTGTTGCGGCCGCATATCCACGACAGAATGTTGTACCTGTCAAGCGCAAAGAGCCTGAGAAGGCAGCTAACTTCTTCAAATCGGCTCGTTACTTTTATTTTTCACTGTCACCATTGACGACTGACGAGACGGGTGTTGACGAGTCGTCACAGTGACCGTTATTCATCCTTGCCAGAATGACAATCTCGATTGTCTCCTGACCGCTCATCACTCAACCTCTGTTGACCTCAAGCAGATGACTAAAGATAATGATAAAATTGCCATCTGGTAATCATCATTTGAATGTGGCCAGGATGATGGCGACAACATCATCACTGTCACTCAAGCTATGGACGAGAATGATGACAGATTTTGGTGACAATGTCAATTTTCGTCATAGTATGCGCATAAATTATCATGTTCTGATAATGTGTTTAGAGAAAGCAGCTAAGCTCACCTGGTTGCTTACGATTGGGATACCATTCTCCAGGATGATTTGAAGCCGCTCGGTGTCAAAATTGGTCAACGCTAAGGTTTTGATTTTACCTGAGGTGGTCTTAAAACGACACGAGTTCAGCGAGGTGGATTTCTCGGTTTCTAATGGCTACAAAAAATCTGAGGGTGAAATATACATTTTAAATATTCATCTCAAGTATTAAATACTAATTAAATGACTATGCTACTTGATCAGTTCTAATACAAACGAAATTCAGCAAAAAGTATGCAAAAAGTTGGTCAATGCCACCTGTGGGCATCTTAGAACGACAGAAGTTTAGTTCGGCGAATTTCTTGGTTTCTTATAACCAGTGAAAACTTAAGAGGAGGGTAAGAGGTTATTAGGATCCTAGGAGTAGTTTAGTCATGTTAGCCCACAGGGGCGTTCTAGTCATTTGCTATTATATATTTCCCTTTAAATAGGGATGCCCTCCCTTTAGGAGGGCAGCGAAGAAGAAAGAAGAAGTCACTTGTCTCCCCTCTCCTACCTCCCTCTCCCGGTTTCCCTCACTTTCTCCCTCAACGATCCCCGTCCCCGCGATCGTCTCCTCCTCACCGCATCTCCAGGCGGCTCGTCCTAGGCCGATCCCTACCCCCTCTGCTCGGCCTTCCGCCGACCATTCCCGTTTCTCTTCTCTACCCCGGGAACTTCTACCTTACCTCGTCCTCCAACCTCCTCCGGATACGAACCCAGATCAAGGCTCTGATACCAAATGATACGAACCTTGATCTACGTTCGTATCGGGAGGAGGGTGGAGGATGAGGGAAGGTAGAAGTTCCCGGGGTAGAGAAGAGAAACGGGAATGGTCGGCGGAAGGCCGAGCAGAGGGGGTAGGGATCGGCCTAGGACGAGCCGCCTGGAGATGCGGTGAGGAGGAGACGATCGCGGGACGGGATTGAGGAGAAAGTGAGGGAAACCGGGAGAGGGAGGTAGGAGAGGAGACAAGTGACTTTTCTTTCTTCTTCGCTGCCCTCCTAAAGGGAGGGCATCCCTATTTAAAGGGAAATATATAATAGCAAATGACTAGAACGCCCCTGTGGGCTAACATGACTAAACTACTCCTAGGATCCTATCAGAGGTGTATTTAAATTTTATCTGTTATACAAAAAATTAACTTAGATGACTTCCTAATATGATCTGCACCGAATCTAGGTCTATTTCGTTATTCCAGCCCAATAGGGGCATTGTAACCATTTGGGCCTTATGTAATTCCTTTACATAGGGCAGCCCTTCCTTTAAGAGGGCAGCCAAGAAGTTGATACGAATTTGCAAGTTCGTATCACTACTAGAGTTCAGATTGTTCCCTAATGCGGTCTTGGAAATTTAGTAATGCAGGATCTTTTTTTAAAAAGTTGAAAAAGTCAATGGAGAGAGAAAGATTCAGCAAAACCTTGGGTTTTGAGGTCGGCCAGGTGTTTAAGGGCGTCTATGTAGCCAGAGTTGGAGTAATCCCACCTGAAAGAACCAGAATTGAAGCCCTATTTATCTCATATTTCAATAACACTTCTAGAAATGGAAAGTCAACGCCTGAATGTGCGCAGAAGGGATTGATGCAGATTAAGAGATGGAGTAGAGAGAGAGGCGAGGAGGAGAGGGAGAGAGATGAAGAAGAGAGAGAAAGGGATAGGGACAATAGTCCTTTGTTGCACCGTTGCATGGAGAGAGAGAGAAAGAGACTAATGGGCACGGGAGACTCGGGTGAGAGAGAGAGTGGTGTAGGGGGAGAGAGAGACTAATGGAAACGAGACACTAGGGTGAGATAGAGACCAGTGAGAGAGAGAGACTAGGTTGAGAGAGACCAGTGTGAGAGTGGTGTAGTTGGGAGAGAGAGAGAGGGAAAGAGAGACTAGTGTAGGAGAGAAACCATAGTGAGAGAGAGTGGTGTAGTTGGGAGAGAGAGAGAGGGAGAGAGAGACTAGTGTAGGAGAGAGAGAGGCTAGGGTGAGAGAAACCATAGTGAGAGAGAGTGGTGTAGTTGGGAGAGAGAGAGAGAGGGAGAGAGAGACTAGGGTGAGGGAGAGGGAGAGAGAGACTAGTGTAGGAGAGAGAGAGAGAATAGGGTGAGAGAGAGAGAGAGCGTAGTGTAGGGGGCAGAGAAAGAGAGAGAGAGAGAGAGAATAGTGTAGGAGAGAGAGAGGAGGGAGAGAGAGGGAGGGGGAGAGGGAGAGAGAGAGAGAGGGAGGGAGGGAGAGAGAGGAAGTGAGAGAGAGAGGACGGGAGAGAGAAAGAGAGGGAGGGAGAGAGAGAGACTAGTGTGGATGAGAGACTAGGGTGTGAAAGAGAGAGACTCATGTGGATGAGAGACTAGTGTAGAAGAGAGAGAGAAAGAGACTAATGTGGATGAGAGACCAAAGTAGAAGAGAGAGAAAGAGACTAATGGGGATGAGAGACTAGCGTATAAGAGAGAGAGAGAGAGAGAGAGAGAGAGACTAATGGGGATGAGCGACCAAAGTAGAAGAGAGAGAGAGAGAAAGAGACTAATGGGGATGAGAGACTAGTGTAGAAGAGAGAGAGAAAGAGACTACTGTGGGTGAGAGACCAAAGTAGAAGAGAGAGAGAAAGAGACTACTGAGGATGAGAGACCAAAGTAGGAGAGAGAGAGAGAGAGAAAGAGACTAATGTGGATGAGAGACCGAAGTAGAAGAGAGGGAGAGAGAAAGAGACTAATGGGGATGGGAGACAAGTGTAGAAGAGAGAGAGAAAGAGACTAATGTGGATGAGAGACAAGTATAGAAGAGAGAGAGAGACCAGTGGGAGAGAGAGAGAGACTAGGGTGAGAGAGAGACCAGCGGGAGAGAGAGAGAGACTAGGGTGAGAGACAGACCAGTGGGAGAGAGAGAGAGAGTGGTGTAGGGGGGAGAGAAAGACTAGCGTGAGAGAGAGAGAGACTAGTGAAGGAGAGAGAAAGGGAGAGGGAGAGAGAGAGGGAGAGAAAATGAGGTTGGGAGAGAGAGAGGCTAGTGTGGATGAGAGACTAGGATATCAGAGCGAGACCAATGGACAGAGACTTGTGTAGGAGAGAGAGACAGAGAGACCAAGAGAGAGACCCGTGAAGGCTACAGAGAGAGAGAGAGAGACCAGTGGAAGAGAGACAAGTGTAGGCTAGAGAGAGAGAGAGAGAGACCAGTAGGATAGAGACTAGTCTCGCCGAGAAAGACCAGGGAAGAGAGAGAAAGATACTAGAGAGAGAAAGAGACTAGAGAGAGAAAAACCAATGGAATTGGAGCATGTCAAGGCAGTCAACATCCATCTTCTTCCTCGAGACGTCGATGTTCTGCCTCACATAATCGCCGGTCATCTTCCCCGGCCGAGGCACCCACTTGGTCAGCCTGCGACATTCATCCCCCCATCATTCTCCACCCAAATCAAATCTCTCCAAACAAACCATAACAACATCAATTCGATTCAATCCATAGAAAAAACCGACCAACAAATCAAAAATCTCACCCTCTGACCTCCGCGAGCAGCTCCGGCGATCTCTCCCGACGAACTCTGTTGATAAAGATCCCGTAGAGCTCCTCCGAGGGCCCATCTGAGATGAAAATCACCGATTACCGCTAATTTTCCCCCAAATCGAGCGGAAAAAGGGCAGAAATCGGAACAAGGGATTGCGAAATTAGGGTTTTTGTTTACAGATGTCGGCCATGTCGAAGGTGGAGAGACCGGCGTCGGCGTAGCTGAGCATGGCTTCGACGGCGTCGTCGCGATCGATTCTACCCCATCCGCCGCTGGTCTGCCACATCCCGTTGAGGACGCGGCAGATGTCCAGAGAGTCGTTTCCGCTGATCACAGACGTCCGACGGCTGCTCCTCTCCTCCGTGGACACGCATCGGACGGTCCTCGTCGCCCGCCATCGGGCCGCCGCCGCTCGCCGGAGAGGGGCGGCGGCGCCGCCGCGGGGCTGCAGGGAAGCCGCCGCTGCCGGCGACGCCATGGATGAGATAGCGAGATAGACTTCTCTTGGCCTTGTACAGTCGTAGCTTTCGGACAATCGATCTGATCGATCGGACCGATCGGCGATTTCCGGTCGCCGCAAGGTAAATCGATCGTGAGATCGAAAAGTATAACTGGCGGGCCCCAGCTGAGAAGTATGATGTAATAGTTCCGGATAAGGAACGGATGATTTGAACGTGACTGAACGGATGACGAAACGTGACTGAACGATGACGAAATGTGACGGACGGCAACGTGACAGATTTTTGGTCACGTCACTGTCCCGTTACGCATCCCAGCATTTACCAAAGAAACGGTCACGTTCCCATCACCGTCCCTCCAGAATTAGTCGCGTCACGTACACGTCACAGGTGACGGCGTCACCGTCACCTGTGACGTGAATGAAACCCTTAGTAGCGAGTTCAGCTTATCTCTAGTGGGTTCCTTTGATTCATTGCTGTTGTGCGCACGGATACGAGCCCCCTCAGTATTCTTCTCCATTTGATTATATGTCTTGTGCTTCTCTCTTTCTTTCTCTTGAACTCTTCGCTCTTTCTCTCTCCTCTCCACTAGCTGGGCTGACCGTCTCTGCTGAAGTTCTTCGATCAACTTGCTTAGTTGGGTTGTAAAATCTCGGCATCTGAGACTACTTCCTTGGATTGAAAAATGTAATATTTGTTTGTTCAATATTACTTCCTAGTTGATTCAACTCTTACTAGCTCTATGCTCATAAGGAAATTAATGTTTTAGTGAAAAATAGATATTCTTATCAAGAAAATACGATATTACGGTAATTTCTAAATTAAGTGGTATAATTTTAAATTTTTCCTATGGTTTTTACTGGGGAAAATTTATAGGACAGGAAATTTGAGGGATACATCTCCAATAATTTATAGGCGGTGTCAGTTTGAGTGCGCAAAAAAAAGGGATTTCTGTGCAAAATGCCAGGAAATTGAAATGTTTTAAAATAATGATTGTTAATTGTATTTTTCTGTCTGTTGAAACTTTTCAGAAAATCCGTCACGTCACATGTCCTGTTCACCCCGTCATCGTCCCGTCTCCGTCATGACTACTTTGTCATCTGTCACCGTCACCGTCGCAGACTCCTAAAACCATCATCGTCACGACATCCATCACGGTGACGTGTGACGTGACAGATGATGCTTGCCTATCCCTAGTTCCGGATTGTCTGGGATGTGGACGATGTACAGGACGGGACGAAGATCGTCAAGTCCGACGTCCACAATCAGTGCAGGGACGTGAACAAGACGGTTTTTTCGTCCAAGACCTTCGACAGGACGGTTTTTTTCGTCCGAGTGGAAGAAAACTGTCCCGTCCAGAGGTCTGGGGACAAATTTTCGTCCAACCTTGCCGACGGGATGAGTTTTTCGTATTGGGACAAAAAATTGTCCCGTCTCTGTCCCTGAACTATAATGATGTTTATTGAAATGATGAAAAGACTATCCTCATTGTCATTATGTGGATATGGGTTTTTATAGGCTTGTTAGATGGATGGCGAATGACATTTGGAAGGACGGGACGGGACTCAATGACCATCCGTTCAGTTGGCTGTCTGTGGAGTTTGTTTTTGTTTTGATCTTTATCGTCGGTCGTGAGATCGGTCAGATCATGAGTCAATCCAATCGTGAGTTGATCTGATCGTGAGATCAAAAAGTATGACTGGTGGAGCCCACTGTATAAACACTATCATGTCTCATTGTCATAATGTGTACATGGGTTTTTATAGGATTGTTGGACAGATGACAAATGACATTTTGGATGGATGGGATGGGACTCAACGACAGTCTGTTCAGTTGTCTGTTTGTGGCGTTTGTTTTGTTTTGATCCTCATCAAATCTTTGTTGTTCTGTTGTCAGTTCCAATCCTTTGTATGCTTATGAAGAAAAGCAGAATGGATGACGGAGAAAGATAAGAGCTCTAGGCCAATACATTCATTCTATGAGGATATCTCTGGTAACATGCTATTTAGTGGGTTAATATGACCATGATGTTTCAGACATCATATTCTGGAAGGAAATGATTTTCAGAGTCAGCATCTAATTTTTACGAATTTTCTGACATTAAATTCATGGAAATTTTATTTTACTAGGTCCACTTAAATTGTATTTGTCTAACATGTCACCATTTAATTTATCATTGCAAAAATATGCTATAATGGGCAATCATTACTGTAGTTTCAAATTTTTATGTGCAGGGGTGACATGGACAAATGAAAAAAGGCCTGTATTAAATCACAATTAATGGAATTTCAAAAGCCGAGAAATGGGAGAAGAGAATAAAATATTCTTAACATTATTTGTCAAGAATTAAAAACGGCAGTGAAGGCGACATGTCACATACCGAGCGGATCGATATATAAATAAGGCTCCCCATGTTTCAATGCTCAGTTGGCACGCCAGATGAAACACATAGATGTGGTAATGCTGTATTAAAACAACATCAGCTTAATTATTTGTACAGCTACTTACATTTCACCTATCCCACTTTTTCCATTGCTCTCTCTCTCTCTCTCTCTCTCTCTCTCTCTATCTTCCCTCTTTCCTCCTAGGTCATTCCCTCCACTGCAGAGAAAACATACTTTTAAAATTACAACTGTATACATATCTATGTACTAATTGTATTATTAATTTTACTGGGTCAACTGTGTTGGCAACCCAATTCAACCTCGAAACCCACCCGAACCGTCTCAATAACTGGGCTGATTGGGCTAACCGCTGACTGATTGAGAGTCGACTCGACTGTGAGATAAAATTATATGGTTGGTAGGCCATAAAATGTTTATGAAAACTCCCATTGAACGGATGTGCCTCCTCACTTTCAACCATTTGTTCTAGTGTGGGGTCCACCAGGAAAGGTCAACGGCGGTACTCGTCTCCGCAGTCGCCTATCACTTTCATTAGGTCCCTGCCTTTCTTGGAAACCTCGTCAATTGCGCTGACATCATCCTCATCGAGGGTCAACCCGAAGACCGCGTTCGTGTCTGCAATGTGCTGGGCCAGGCCCAGCCTCACACCCACCATCGACCCTGCCACCGCCGGCTGCATCATCCAAAAAGTCAATTTTCAAAAGTCAATACCCCTTTCGTGAGAAATATAGTGCTAACCCCTTTTCCTAGTTATAATTCTGGGTAGAAACAATGAACCCACTTCTAGTTTCTTTTTTCTGAAAGCCAACCTTAAAAAATTAATCGCATGAAAACCCTGAAAGTAAATGTCCATTTCTAAAACAAATGAAGAGACTATATTTCTGTATTTGAGCCATGAGTGACCTTTTGTTTCGTTTTCTTAAAGAAAAATCCCACCTAAAGAAAGTTCTGCCCCTTCAATTTTCCAATGAACTTTCAAGGTCAGAAGCCATGAGTTGAACGTAACAACAAAAACTGAAATCAAAAGTCAACCGCCAGAAAATCAATGCATTACCTGATCCAGTATATACTTAACCGCCACTGTCGATATTGAGACGCCATGCTTGGTGGCAACCGTCTTCAGAGTCCTGAGAAGCGTCTGGAAGAGCCCCCACCCTCCCCAAGCATCAACCATCTGAATACACAAGAATCAAACGTTGACATTGACTTTGACATTGACTTTTCAGAGTTGACTTTAATGGGTGAGATGAGAGGGGCTGACCCGCTTGTACTTTCCCAGAGAGGGCGTGTTGAGAGGGGGGGCGGCGAAGGGAATGGAGATGTTGGCGTCTAGAAACTTCTCTGAGAGGAGGCCGCCCATCACGGTGCCGTACCTGTTGACGTTGACTTTTCCTAGTCAGCTTGACCCTGGCCATATATCATCTTAGGTGGGTCCTACCCTTGAGACTTTTAATAGTCTTGATCATGTGACATTAAGTCTAAGTAGGGGGGTGATGACTTTATGGTTCTGCTACTAATAGAAGATTTTGTGCGCAGATAAGACTCAGATGTGGGCTGACTGCATGGCTTTGATACCAATTGAATGTTTTCTAGAAGGAGATAAAACCTAAGAGGGGGACTGAATGCATGAATCTGATACCAATTGAGAATTTCCGATCGAAGATCAACCCTTAGAGGGGCATTAATAGAATGACTTTGATACCAATCAAATTTTCGTAATTTACAAGGAGATTTGGCCTTGGGGGTGAATGCATGGCTTGATACCGATTCAAAATTTTTAATGTGGAGTTCATGCCTCAGTAGATGGCAGTGATTCCAATTAAAATTTTAGATTGGAAATCAGGACTAAGGTTGGGGTTGAATGCACTACTCTGATACTAATTGAATGTTTTTATTAGTAGTTTAAGCCTAATAAAGGGGTTGAATGCCTGGGTGTGGTACAAATTAAAGTTATTTAAGGGGGATTGAATTCATGGTTCTGCTGCCAACTGAAAGTTCGTACCCTGAGATTGAGCTTAAAAGGAGGGCGGCATGAAAACTCACGTGATAAGGTTGACTCCAGTGAGCTGGCACAGTTCAGCCATCCTCTGCTGCGGCCGCATGTCCACGACTGAATGTTGCACCTGGCACGCACAAAGATGCGAAAAGGCATCGACATTTGTCAAATCAGTTTGTCACACTAAGTCTTTGTGATGAAGGGAAGATGACAAGTCGTCATCCCCCACGTCATTCGTCCTCTCCAAGATGACAGCGGCAATGCTTATCGTCATTGTCTGCATCTCTCCACCGCATGTGGGATGGCGATGACAATCGTTGTTTCACGTCGATCTCCCTCTGTAAATCTATATCAGACGACGGGAGATGATGATAAAACCATAATTATCATCCTCATTCATGAAAAGTGAGGATAACTGTGACGGAATTGCCATCATCATACCGCTGCAGACAATGATGATCGCAAGTTTTGGATGACGATGCTGATTTTCATCATCGTCTGCAAACAATATGTTTAGAAAAAGCTGCAAAGCTCACCTGGTTGCTGACGATGGGGATCCCATTCTCCAAGATGATGTGAAGCCGCTCGGTGTCGAAGTTGGTCAACGCTAGGGTTTTGATTTTACCTGAGGGAGTCTTATAATGTCATGAGTTCAGCATGGTGGAACTTTTCGGTTTTTCCAAGAACTAAGTTGATAGCTACTTAGTTTGAGCTATTCCCTAATCTTAAAAATACGTCTACAATATGTACATCTATGTTTGAACTTTAATTTTAGCAGAGGGCGTCCAAAAATGACATGAGTTTAGCTAGGTGAATTCGTTGGTTTCTAATATAGATCTAAGAGGATGAGAAGTCTACAATTTTTTCTCAAACACCGTACACTAAGGAGATGACAAAAAAATTTGAGCTACTCCCTAATCCTGTCTTGAGAATTCTAAAAATGCAAAGTAAATCAGGATCTTAAACAAAGAAATTAAAAAAACCAACGGGTAGAGAAAGATTCAGCAAAACCTTGGTCCTTGAGGTCGGCCAGGTGTTTAAGAGCGTCGATGTAGCCGGAGTTGGAGTAGTCCCACCTGAAAAAACCAAAGTCAGTCCCCAAAGATCAATCTCATAGTCCAAGAACACTAGTGAGATGCCAAGTCAACCTCGAATCTGTGCAGAAGAAATTGATGCAGATTAATAGAGAGAGTACAGAAAGACCAGCGGAGAGAGAGAAATAAATCAGCGAGAGAGGATGAGTGAGAGACTAGAGAGAGAAAGGGAAGGAAGGGGAGAGAGAGAATGAAAGATGGAGAGACTAGTGACAGAGAATGGGAGGGAAGGGGAGAGAGAGAATGAGAGATGGAGAGACTAGTGACAGAGAATGGGAGATAGAGAGCAGTGAGAGAGAATGAGAGGATAGAGTCTAGTGAGATAAAATGAGAAGAGCAGTGAGAGAGAAAGAGACTAGAGAGATAGAATGAGAGTAGTGAGAGAGAAAGAGACTGGTGAGATAGAATGAGAGATGTGAGAGAGAAATGAGAGTAGTGGGAGAGAAAGAGAGTAGTGAGAGAGAAAGAGACTGGTGAGATAGAATGAGAGTAGGGAGAGAGAAATGAGAGTAGTGAGAGAGAAAGAGACTGGTGAGATAGAATGAGAGTAGTGAGAGAGAAATTAGAGTAGTGAGAGAGAAATTAGAGTAGTGAGAGAGAAATGAGAGTAGTGGAAGAGAGAGAATAGTGGGAGAGAAAGAGACTGGTGAGATAGAATGAGAGTAGGGAGAGAGAAATGAGAGTAGTGAGAGAGAAAGAGAGTAGTGAGAGAGAAAGAGACTGGTGAGATAGAATGAGAGTAGGGAGAGAGAAATGAGAGTAGTGAGAGAGAAAGAGAGTAGTGAGAGAGAAAGAGACTGGTGAGATAGAATGAGAGTAGTGAGAGAGAAAGAGACTGGTGAGATAGAATGAGAGTTGTGAGAGAGAAAGAGAGAGAAAGAAAGTAGAGAGAGATAGACCAGTGAAATTGGAGCATGTCTAGGCAGGGAACATCCATCCTCTTCCTCGAGACGTCGATGTTCTGCCTCACATACTCTCCAGTCATCCTCACCGGCGGAGGTACCCACTTGGTGAGCCTGCGATGAACAACACCAATCATTCTCTACCCAAATCAATCTCTCAAAAGAAACCACAACAAAATCAATCAATCGATGGAAAAACCGACGAAAAAATCAAAATTCTCACCCTCTGACCTCCGCGAGCAGCTCCGGCGATCTCTCCCGACGAACCCTGTTGATAAAGATGCCGTAAAGATCCTCCGCCGGGCCATCTGCCATCAAATCCACCAATCAAAGGCGATTTCCCCCCAAATTGAGCGGAAAATTGCAGAAATTGGAACAAGGCTTTGCGAAATTAGGGTTTTTCTTTACAGTGATCGGCCATGTCGAAGGTGGAGAGACCGGCGTCGGCGTAGCGGAGCATGGCTTCGACGGCGTCGTCGCGATCGATTCGACCCCATCCACCGCTGGTCTGCCACATCCCGTTGAGGACGCGGCAGATGTCCAGAGAGTCGTTCCCGCTGATCACAGACGTCCGACGGCTGCTCCTCTCCTCCGTGGACACGCATCGGACGGTCCTCGTCGCCCGCCGTCGGGCCGCCGCCGCTCGCCGGAGAGGGGCGGCGGCGCCGCCGCGGGGCTGCAGGGAAGCCGCCGCTGCCGGCGACGCCATGGATGAGATAGCGAGATTAAGACTTCTCTTGGCCTTCCTCGCGACCCACTCCTGGTACTGTTCTTCAGTCAGTTCTGAAGATTGGTTTCGATTAGAACCTGTAAGTTTGGCTAGAGCTGGAGGACGACAACGAACGACGCTTTTGAACGGACGGAAC
Organism: Wolffia australiana; assembly: GCF_029677425.1. NCBI lineage: Eukaryota > Viridiplantae > Streptophyta > Magnoliopsida > Alismatales > Araceae > Wolffia > Wolffia australiana. The sequence goes on along the minus strand of NC_135854.1, from coordinate 5,255,047 downwards.
GGAACGGAACGTACTTCCGTTCCGATATCCGTCCGGGGGAAAAATTTACAGTCATTTTCGTCATTCGTTACCGTTCCGTCATCATCGGAAGTACGTCATTCGTCCGCTCCGTCAATCGTCCACTAAAGTAAACGGAACGGAACGGATGTCACGGTGACGGAAAACGTTCGTCTCTCGCCGTTCTCCCCCCCCCCCTCGGTCTTGGCAATCTTCCTTCTTTCTTTAAATAATAAGGGCAAATATTCCCATATATCTGGGTTTTTTAAATCGTCCGTGATCTATCCCGGGTTTTTAAAAAGTTCCGCGATCTATCCCCAAATTATTTTATTCCGCGATCTATCCCGAGTTTTTTAAATCGTCCGCGATCTATCCCCATTTTCTAAAAAAACCGCGATCTATCCCGCGTTTTTCCAACGATGACGTGGCGTCCGATGCGGACGCCAAAGTGGGCTGACCGTAATAGACGTGGCATCCAAGTCGGACGCCACGTCACCGTCGGGAGAAAACCCCACTCTCTCTCTCCCTCCGCGATCTCTCTCTCTCTCTCTCTCTCTCTCTCTCTCTCTCTCTTCCGCGATCACCTTCTCACTCTCTCTCCCGCAATCTCTCTCTAATTCTCTCCGGGTCTCCCTCTCTCTCTCTCTCTCCCCCTCTCTCTCTCTCTGCATTTTCTCTCTCTCCCTCCCTCTCTCTCTCTCTCTCTCTCTCTCTCTCTCTCTCTCTCTCCCGCGATCCCCCTCTCTCTCTCTCTCCCGCAATCTCTCTCTAATTCTCTCCGGGTCTCCCTCTCTCTCTCTCTCTCTCTCTCTCTCTCCCCTTCTCTCTCTCTGCAGTTTCTCTCTCTCCCTCCCTCTCTCTCTCTCTCTCTTCCGCGACCTCTCTTCCCCTCTTTCTCTCTCTCCCCTTCTCTCTCTCTCTCTGCGGTCTCTCTCTCCCTCCCTCTCTCTCTCCGCGATCAGTCTCTCTCTCCCCGCTATCAGTCTCTCTTTCTCTCTTCTGCGGTCTCTCTTCCCCTCTTTCTCTCTATTCCGTGATCTCTCTCTCTCTCTGCGGTCTCTCTCCCTCCCTTTCTCTCTCCGCGAAGATGATGACTTATTACGGTTTTTCGACACGGACGTGGCGTCCGACTTGGATGCCACGTCTATGACGGTCAGCCCAGCTGCCCACTTCGCCGTCCGCGTTGGACGCCACGTCAGCATCGAAAAACCCTGGGATAGATTGCGGAACTTTTAAAAAAGGGGGGATAGATTGCAGAACTTTTAAAAACCGAGGGATAGATCGCGTGAAAAAAACGTGGGATAGATCGCGGACAATTTAAAAAACCTGGGATATATGGGAATATTTGCCCTAATAAGAAGACTGATTTATGGTGGGATAAAAAATAAATAAAGTAATACCTCGCCAAGATTAAAATCACTAACTAGATCCACTGTAAAATAGGTAAAAACAAAAAAGCTAATACCTTGCTGAGATAAAAAACACATCTTGGATCAAAACCAAAATCGATGATCAGGATCCTGATTGATCAAAAAGATAGATCCGTCAATTGGGTCCAGGTCAAACGCCAATTGATCACTGATTTTGGAAAAAAAATTGATCTAAAGTTGGATAAAATGATCTAAAGTTGGATAAAAAATTAAAGCTATCTATAAACCCTGCTCATAGAATATAAAGATTAGGATTTTTTAAGTTTTCTACTATCATACTTTTCATACGGCTACTGGTAAGTTGAGGGGGCAGCGGGAGCGCGAGAGGAGGGGGTGGGCAACGGTAGTGAGCGGGGGCCAGCGTCATCTGTAATAGTCATCCGTTATTTCCATCATTTCATCCTTCATTTTCGTCATTCATCACAAATGACGGATGACTAAAGACGAACGATGGAAATCCCTCGTTTAGTCATCCGTCCGTTGCCATGGACGATGATGGATGAAGAAATTTAAAATGACGGATGGTGTCATCCATCCTTAAGCTCTAAGTTTGGCTACTGAGTGTTAGACAAGCAAATTCAAAGTTGAAAAATGAAAGTCAAAATTTAGGTAAAAAAGTTTGAGCAAACTAGTTAAACAGTCAATTAAGTAGGTAAACATATTGTTTCAAACATGGATTCACTACAAAATCAAGCAACATTTTGGCGTGACCTGTCTAGATCAAACAATGTACTGTGCACCAGCCCCGAGCCTGACATTGGATGACAATATCGGGACAAATGCTGAACTGGGTACCGAAAATGGAATATCCGATATCTGTCTGTACCAGTGTATGGATGATTGGGTAGGGTTGATACGGTTATCCATCCCGATTAGGAAATGACGAACATTATTCGTGATGGATGTATGATGGATGATGCGATAGTGACCAATGATGTTTTAAAGTCTCATGGTGGTGCAAGATGATGCGAGAAAATATTGGCGACGACTGACTTGACAGAGGGTCTTAGATGGGTGACATGACGGGACAGCCATCGCGCATGACAGACATGAGAGATTTTTAAATGATGAGAGAGAGATGAAGAGGAAGATGGAGAGAGACACCGAGAGAGAGAGAGGAGATAGAGAGGCATCGAGAGAGAAGAGAGAGAGAGAGAGAAATTGTTGAAAGAGAGACCTAGTAAGAGAGAGAGAGAAATTGTAGAAAGAGAGAATGATGGAGAGAGATTCAACGAGAGAGAGAAGAGGGAGAGAGAAAGAGAGAAGAAGTAGAGAGAGAACGAGAGACAGCGAGATAGGAGGAGAGAGTGATAGAGACCGTGAGAGAGGAGAGAAAGAGAGACTGAGAGAGAGACCTAGAGAGAGGAGAGAAAGAGAGACTGAGAGAGAGAGAGACCGAGAGAGGAGGGAAAGAGAGAAAGAGAGGACAAGAGAGAGGAGAGAAAGAGAGACTGAGAGAGAGAGAATATGAGATAAAAGAGAGATCGAGAGAGATAAGGGAGAGAATGAAAAAAAGAGGCTGAGAGGAAGAACAGGCAGCGAGAGAGAGAGAAAGAGAGAATGATTAGCCTAAATATGATGTGTAAATTTATAAATACCCTTAATCACTAAATACTGTGTATAGAGTACGCAAGGGATCGAACCACAGGGAGGCAACAAGCAAAAATTTTTATCTAATTTTAAATAAATTAATTCAAGAATAAATTAATTTTGCAATTAATAAACTTAATTTTGATTTTAAATTTTATCCATATTTAATTATGCTTTTAATTAATCAAAATTAAGTAAAAAACTTAATTTTGATTTTAAATATTTTCGGTGAAAACACTCGAGATAGAGTAATTTTAACTATAATATCAGATTAATTCGGATTACTAATTTCCCAATTATTATAAAATTTTAAGACAATTTTTATGAATTAAAATTGGGAATTAATGATCAAGAAGGGGGTTTTGAAATTGGACTCCAAGATGGACGAACTTTTGGCGAAATTTTATATTTAGATTTTTTATAAATTGAGTTAAATTTACAAACAATCAATTTTGAAATATAGAGAGAGAGAAAACAGATGAATCAACCTAGAGAGAGAAAGTGAAGAATTTGGGGAAAAAGTGAAATCCGACCCTAATTTAAAAATCTAAAAATGCAGAATAGTTCCAAACCTATTTAAAACTAAAGATTAAAAATTTCATCTCGAATCAAAATCAAATTACAATGCTAATTGTAATAAATTGAAGGAAAAGATGAGATAGTGGACTGCAGAGAGAATTTATGAGAATGTGGAGAAGAGACAGAAAAAATTGGGGCAAAAATGAACTAACTTTATTACTGAACAGATGCCCCTTTTATACAAATTTTCACAGAGAGCGAGAGAGAGAGGTTAATGCTTTTGTCCAACGGTCAAAAACTGACCGTTGGAAAAAGCTGCAGAAAAGATTCCTTTTTCAAAAAAAGGACTTCCAACAGCTATATTTATAGCTGTTGGAGGCTGGGCCTGATATAAATCAGGCCCAGCATATATTAGGTCCTTAATGGACCTAATATATTCCCTAAATGGGCCCCTCACTATTGGGCCCTTAATGGGTCCTTAGTGGGCCGTTAATGGACCCTTATTGGGCCTTTATTTAAATCCATTTTAGGTTAGTTTTTCCATTAGATCCCTAGGATTAGTCTTATACACGTACATGGCTTCAGGCCCATAAGTTAGTAAAATTAGGCCTAACTGGGCCGTGATGATCTAACACCCCCCTCAAGTTGGGTATAGATGTTAATCATGCCCAACTTGGACACCAAGGCGTGGAACTGTGGTCCTGGTATAGATGTAGGTCATACCTTTGCATTGGTATAGATGTAGGTCGTGTGAGATGCCTTTCAACCACATGCCTTCACATACGCCCTTTTTTAAGGCTCGAAGATCTGCTTCAGCACTCGAAAGGGAAACTTATTTCTGCTTTTTACTGCGCCATTTAACAAGGTTACCTCCAATGAAGCTACAATAGCCGGATGTAGATCGGCTGTCCTTGAAGGAACCTGCATAATCATAGTCAGTAAAAAGAACTACACTAGGCTCACCTCCTGATCGGAACAGTAGGCCTTGTCCAATAGAACCCTTGAGGTAGGACAAAATCCGATCTGCTGCTCCTTGATGTGACCCTCATGGGTCGTTCATGAACTGGCTGAGGGAATTCACGGCAAAAGCTATGTCTGGCCTTGAGTGGTTCAGATAGAGCAACCTACCAATGAGTCTTTGAAATGATGACTTGTCGATTGGGGCATCTTTGTCATGCTGTTCTGCCTTTAACTTCACATTGACATCGACTGGAGTAGCCGACGGTCTGTAGTCCAATTTTCCTGTTTCCTTTAGTAAATCCAGGATATACTTATGTTGAGTGAGTAAAATCCCTGATTTTGAATATGCAACTTCAATTCCTAAAAAATATGTCAAAAACCCTTAAGCTTTGATGTCAAATGATGAGGAAAGATGCTTCTCAAGCCTCTGGACTTCTTCACGATCATTTCCCGTGATAATGATGTCATCTACATACACTATTAAAACTGCTAATTTTCCCTCCTCACCATGCTTTATAAAGAGGGTGTGATCTCCCTCACTTTGGAGGTATCCAGCTGCGATCATGGCCTTTGAAAACTTACCAAACCAGGCTCTGGGAGACTGTTTAAGTCCATATAACGACTTTCTGAGATGGCATACATCCCCTGCTCTTTTACTCAAGGAATATCCTGGGAGTGGTGCCATGTATACCTCTTCCTCTAAGTCTCAATGTAAGAAAGTGTTATTTACGTCGTACTGGTATAGTTTCCATCCGAGTATTGCTGCAAGGGAAATCAAAACTCTTACCGTATTTAGTTTGGCCACTGGGGAAAATGTCTCATTGTAATCAATACCATAGGACTGTGTGTATCCTTGAGCTACCAGTCGGGCCTTGTACCTAGCAATTGATCCATCCGAGTGATGTTTGATTGTGAATACCCATCTACTGCCTACTACCTTTTTTCCAGCCGGGAGTGGGCCCAACTCCCAAGTACTATTCGTTTCTAGTGCTTCCATTTCTTCATCCATCGCTTTCTTCCACTCAGGGTAGGTCATAGCTTCTTTGACGCTCTTCGGGACAGATACTGTCATAAATGCTTGAACAACTCTATTATATTCCGGAGATATCCGAATGTACGAAACATAATTGCTTACTGGATAAAGTTTAGTTTTTGTGCACCTTCGCTCACCTTTGCTGATGGCAATGGACCACTGATAAGCTCAAGTTTAAGGGGTTTTTTACTGGTTATTTAGCCGTTCAGACGTGTGAGGTTCAGAGCTTATGCAACAAATTTATAAACCTCACGGCGTAAGGCGAGTGAGGGTCGATCCACAGGGAGCAGGAGAAAACAGCAGAAATTTCCTTCTTTATTCAATAGATATGTCACTTATCAATTTAAAATAAATATTAAACTCTGTTAAATGATCCTCAGGAAAATCACAGAATTCCTCTTTAATTCCCAGTTTAGTCGAAAGATTTAACTGCTATTGCTCTGATTAAGTTAAAGATTTAACTTAATAGAGGCTGTCTCTGAAGGAGTTCTCTGTAGACAGTACCTTTGTCCTTGGGGCAAAGGATCAAACACCTTGCGTGCAGGGTACCTGCGCGCAAGGTGTTTATGCGCAGCGGCGCTGTCGCGCGCTGGCCTGCTGCGCGACGCTGCTGCGGCGGCGCTGCTCTGTGGCGCTGTTGCGTCGCGGCGTGGCTGCGTACGCGCTGTGCGGCAGCGCTGCGCTGCTGCGTAGCGGCGCTGTGCGCGCGCTGCGTGACGCCGCGGCGCTGCGCTGCGGCGGCGCTGCTGCGTCTTGGCGCGCTGCTGCTGCGCGGCGGTGCTGCTGCGGTGCATGGCTGCTTGCGTCAAAGGGATTTTTGGGAAGTTTGGGAGGATGATCAGAACAAGAAAGAAACAAAATTCAACTGAAATCAAATCTAAAATGAAACAATCCTCAGTTGGAAAACATTGGAAGATCTTGTGACTCTTCCAACCTAACCAAAATTGTCTGAGAAGAGAGGGATTACAGGGCTGAAGCTTGAGATTTCCCCACGTCGGGTGTCACGTCCTTGCGGCAAGGCGTGGTTCTTCAATCCAAGCTATCTTCAGTTTGTTCTTCCTCTCCAACTCCAAAAGCTCATCAGCTCCTGGAGGGTGCAGAAATCCTCTTCTCCAAGCCCTAGTTTCCTTAGAGAAAATTCTGAACACCTAAACTCCTCTCTCAAGAGAGTATTTATAGGTTTTCTCTTAAGTCATGCCCAGGGGCATTTTCGTAATTTTTGCCACTTCGAATTTTTGCCACTTCGAATTTTTGCCCACTTCTCTTGATCCTCCTCTCTTCCTTGATCTTCTTAACCTGTTTCTGAATGTTCACTAGCCATAAAATGTTAAATATATTCCACTTGATTCAAAGAATCAAGTGGGGTTAGTGATTTCATAAAACAATACATATGCATGAACTTAGCATGAATTCACAAGATAATTGTAATGAATTTAAACTTAAGAACTTGATTATTTGATGACATATTTTAGAGTCATCAACCACCCATTGTTACTTGGATGATCCTCAATAGCAAGGGATATTTCTTCACTTGGAAATTCCTCTGGTGTATGGAATTCCTCCTCCTCAGCCGGACTTGGAGCTGTGCTCTCATCAGGTTCTTGTTCACTGTGTTTCGGTGATGGAATTCGGTTGGGCTCACCATCCTCAATGTCTGTCTCACTAGAGTCTAGATAGAGATCCGGCCTAACTGTTTCATCATGAAACATTCGAAACTCATCAAATTTAACGTCTGATGAAATGAAGAACCTTCTGGAGCTTGTGATAACACTGGTAGCCTTTCTGAGTGGAGTATCCCAGAAACACACATTTCATGGCCCTATGGTCCAATTTTCCTACATGATGTACGTGGACATACACTGTACAACCAAACACCTTGGCTGGCAGATTAGTTCTCAAAGAAACACTTGGAAATTCAGAAGATAAAAGGTCAATAGGTGCATAAAAATTCAATGTTTTTGATACTGTCCTATTTATCAGATGGGTGGCTGTTGCTACTACTTCAGCCCGATAATTCTTAGGGCAATTTCCCTGGAATAGAAATGCTCTGGCAGATGACATAATATGCCCAATTTTCCTCTCAGCAAGCCCATTTTGCTGAGGGGTATTCACACAGGATGACTGGTGAATTATTCCATTTGCTTCCATGTATTGATTAACTTCTCCACAGAAGTATTCCCTAGCATTATCGGATATGAAGTTCTTAACCTTCTTACCAAACTGATTGTGAATCATTTCACAGAACAGAGTAATAATAGATGGGGCTTCAGCCTTAGATTTCAGTAGATATACCCACGCATATCTAGAAAAATCATCCACAAATAGGATGAACCACCGATGATGTGACAAGCCGGATATGAAGCAAGGTCCCCATACGTCACTATGGACATATTCAAATGCAGAGAGGGCCCTATGATTCGTACTTGGATAGGGTGACCGTTTGTGTTTAGTGAATTGACAACTTTTGCAATTAAGGTGCTCAAACGAAATTCCTTTAAATAATTGAGGATGTGAATGTTTCAAAATATGAAATGAGGGGTGTCCTAGTCTCCTATGGAGAAGGATGACCCGTTCTTCGCTTTGGGCAGCATAGGTCACCTTCTGCTCCCCATCTTCCCTTGGATCGTCTAGCAAGAGAAGCCCTCCTCTCCTGCTAACAAACGAAATCCTCTGCCCAGTGCCCTTTAGACAGAGAAAACATGAATCAGAGTCTAAAATAAACCGCCACCCCGTATCATCTACCAACTAAATTAAAGACAGAAGTTTTGCCTTTAATTCTGGTACATGTAACACTCCTTCCAATCTCTTTCCTTTAATCATGGTAGTTCCTCTTCCTGCTACTTCTAAGATTCCCCCATTTGCAGTAAATACTTTAAGATCCTTTGTTTCAATCTCATAGGATTGAAACAGTGTCTTGTGAGGTGACATATGGTCTGTCACCCCTGAATTTAAAACCCAAGATGCCGAAATTGACGTAGTATTCTTAAATGTAGTAAATGCAAAGTGTTTACCCGACTGTCATTTTCTGCAAAATCTTGCTTACTTCAGACTGTATCATCTTCTGGATTTCACTTCCTGCCTCATTTCTTTCAGTAGAGAGGTTCCCCCCCCTCACTAGCCACCTAGGCCTTCTTGTGCTGCCCTGGATTCCAGGTGCCTTTTCGTATCAGTTCTTCCTTCCACGCCAGCTTTCGACAGTCCTTTTTGATGTGGCCGGTCTTCCTGCAATATCCACAGACTAGGTCCAAAGTATTACCTTCCTTCGGTGTCGCTTTCTGATGTTGGGGTGCCGGAGATGGCGCAGAGGTGCTCTGCGGCTCCTTCTTGGCTAGATGGGCTGCTGCAGTGAGGGTGAGGGCCTCACCATTTTTAGTGCCAAGTTTCTTCCGGCTCTCTGCTCCTTGAAGCTCAGAAATTGCCTCTGCCAATGTAGGGAATCGTTCCCTATGCAGCAGTTGATTCCGTAGAGTCTCATATTCCGGATTCAGACCCATAAGAAACTGAAGGGTTCTGAACTTGACTTCTCTAGTGTAAGAGGGTGAACTCTTATCACCTGTGGGCCAGAGGACATCCAGCTCTCTCCAAATGGCCTTCAATCGTGCAAAATAGGTAGAGATTGTCAAACTCCCTTGCTTTAGTGTACGTTCTTGTTCTTGCAGATCATACACTCAAAAATCGCCGTGCATTTCTGCACACGACTTCTTAATTTCCTGCCATAGATCTCGAACGCAACTGATCAGGAGATAATCATCTCGCTGTTCTTCCTCCATGTTCTTGATCATCCAATTTGTGATGAGAGCCTCTTCGGACTCCCATACTTCACTGCGCGGATCTTCTTCTGCAAGTGCCTCATCAGACAAGTGTCTGTCTCGGTACATCGCCTTGAGGGTTCTCCCATCGATCGTCACCCATTTTTGGCCGTTAAGGCCATTGTACTTCATGTCCAGATCGGGCAAAACAAGCCTGATCTGGACTGGGGCGGTGTCGAGGGCAGTAACTTGAGCATTTGGAGCTGTGGGAGTAGCCTTGGCTGCCGGAGAAGCCATAGATGAAAGCTCTTCCACTTCCTTTCCCGCTTTTGCCGCCATTCTGGTTCTGGTTTTTCCACCCATAATTTCCAAAAATAAGAGTAGATTCTCACCAAAAAGAAGGGGCCTGCCTCTTGGATTAAGAGCAGGGAATTTCAGCTGTTGAGGATGTACTAACTCAGGGAGAAATCCTCTGAGAAAGCCACCCACAATTGATGTCCTGCTTCGTGACGGAAGATAGGGGAAGAAACTGCAAAGGAGCACTTGGATCACAGAGATAACTCTCTCTGAGAAGCCTCCAACCACACTGCACTCTTGAATTCTGCTGAATTCAGGATCGGAAATGCTCTGATACCATGTAATAAATTGAAGGAAAAGATGAGATAGTGGACTGCAGAGAGAATTTATGAGAATGTGGAGAAGAGACAGAAAAAATTGGGGCAAAAATGAACTAACTTTATTACTGAACAGATGCCCCTTTTATACAAATTTTCATAGAGAGCGAGAGAGAGAGGTTAATGCTTTTGTCCAACGGTCAAAAACTGACCGTTGGAAAAAGCTGCAGAAAAGATTCCTTTTTCAAAAAAAGGACTTCCAACAGCTATATTTATAGCTGTTGGAGGCTGGGCCTGATATAAATCAGGCCCAGCATATATTAGGTCCTTAATGGACCTAATATATTCCCTAAATGGGCCCCTCACTATTGGGCCCTTAATGGGTCCTTAGTGGGCCGTTAATGGACCCTTATTGGGCCTTTATTTAAATCCATTTTAGGTTAGTTTTTCCATTAGATCCCTAGGATTAGTCTTATACACGTACATGGCTTCAGGCCCATAAGTTAGTAAAATTAGGCCTAACTGGGCCGTGATGATCTAACACTAATTTCATTCAAAACAACTTCTAGGGCATGTATATTTTTCCCATGCCAAGGCGTTTTAGAATCTCTCATGAAGAAGTTCAAAATACAAATCAGAAACTTAGAACATTGAATGCAGAATCAAGATCTGTCGACTTCCAAAGCAACTCCTGTGTCATTCCTGGCCAAATCCTTGGGGAGAGCTTCCAAAAGTGAATTTTGCCTTCGTCCTGACCTCTATTTAAATATCCAACTGTCTGAATTGTAGAGGGGAAAAAGACACATATGCCCTCAAAATTTTAGCTAAATCGGACGGCTAGATCTCAAGATATTGCAGATTTACTAGCGTTTAATCGTGGCCATTGGATCGTTTAATTATTTAAGAAAAACAGATTCTTCTTATTGGCTGACGGCTCTTTTTCCTTGTTTTTGCCGCCTTGGATCTCGTTCTGCCACATGTTTGAGCGTTTCCACAGGGCCAATCATTGAAAAAATGATGCTCTATTTAAATGGTTAAGAAGAAGTCAAGTTGCCCTTATTAGCGCCCTTTTTGAGTAAAAATTAATAAAACGGTAAGCTTACCGCAATTTTTTAATATCCACGGTGTCGATTTCCACGTGCATTTAATGCACGCGGCGAATCAATTGTGCGTGTATTAAATACAAAGTGAAATCTTTATTTATATAAATGCACGTAGTGTCAGTTAGCGCGTGCATTAAATGCACGCGGCTTACCGGTTCTAGGTGCATTGATTCTTCGCGTATCATAAATGCACGACAAAGAGAATGAAACAAAAAAATGAAATATACCTTTTTCTATCGCCTTCCGCGCCACGTAGTTCCATGCGATCTAATGATTCGCTCATTATGGCATCGCGATTTGCGATGCCATAATGAGCCAATAATGCTCCCCCCCTCTCTCTCCCATTATTATAAAAAAAATTGTATCCACTTATTTGCCTGAATTTCAGGCGAATGACGTGCATGCCACGTGATATAAATATTAATATATTATAAAATGCCAAATAAATAAAATATGTATTATTTAAATTCGTAAAATCATTTCTCAGCTAAATATTGGTCAGAAAACTATAACAAATATGGAAAAATTCCAGAAAAATTAGGAAAGCCCTTACCAACCTTTCGCCAAGTATTTAATACCCTGTAAAAAATATTTCTTCAATGAAATGAGGTTGAATACCATGTAAAAAATAATAAAAATTAGAAACAATAATAAAATCAAAGTGTAAGTCATTTATCTTCATTTATGTATGATAACATGCAAATATGGCCATTAAAACACATAAATATAATGTAATATTCATCAATTAAACATGATAATTTGCAAGTTATCAGAGACTAAGAGAGGGGGGAAAGAGAAAGGAGAGAATGAGAGACCTAGAGAGAGAAATAGAGAGAGAGAGATATAAAGAGAGAGCGAGAGACTGGGAGAGAGAGAATGAGAAACTAAGAGAGAAGAGAGAAAGGGAGAAAAAGAAAGAAAGAGAAAGAGAGATAAAGAGAAAGTGAAACCTAGAGACACCCTAAAAATATATTTATAAATCCTTACATTATGTGTATTGTTGGTGATGAGACAAGCACTGGACGTGATGGTCCATGATGTATGCCATTGTCACAGATTTTTTCAAGAACTAGGGTTGTGTGACGGGATGAGAGACATGACAAAATAATGTCACAATTTCATTCATCACCATCGTCATCCATCCTAGATGTGCCATTCCCTAGTCCCAATATTGACATACATCTTTGTCTCAGGGGTTGGATGACAAATTGGATATCGGATATTTGTTTTTTTTATATCCAACATATAAGTAGGAATATAATTTAAATAATATAATGTTTCACTAGGAAACACACAAACATATATATGCATAATCAAGCAATAGTATTTATATTCATTCTCTTCATGAGTAGGATTAACAGTTATTAAAATATTTTATTAATATCCAATTAAGTTGAATGGTTGAAATTGAAATAACTAACAATACCCCTAGCCTGGCTCAAAACAAGCCCAACGTCCAGAGACCCATATTAGTTTGTGTTGGGTTCGGTGCCTTGGTTCGTCTATGGAAAACACGTTCCATGGATGTGGAAGCGTGTCGATCGATTCACAATCGATCTTTAAAACAAAATATTGAGTGTACCTTTTTGGGGAACTTATTCCACCGTTGACATGTTCACTTTGAGATCATTCACTTTAAGTGAACTTATTGAGTGTACCGTTCACGCGTCCGACCTCTAGAAGTATCCACGCGATCACTTGGCGCTTGGATCTCCACCTCTTCCTCTTCAACTCTTTTTGGAGACTCTCTCCTTGGTTGATGTTGAGAATGAAGAAAGGAGAGTGCTCTCAAATCAGGCTTGCATGGGTGCTTAAAATGAGACTCCTTTCCCTCTTTATATTTCACTTAAGGTTTTTCTCCAAACCCAACACAGTATAATATATCCACCAATGCCCTTATAACCTTGTGAGTGCGACCCTCTAGGCCCATGTATCATTCTAATTAATAACTTTAGTGGCCCAATAACATTTATTGACCAACCTTATTAATTAAATATATCAACATATAGATTAATTAAATAAGGATCAATTTAACCCAATCGATAGGTTAAGTTTCCAGCTCGTGGGGTGCCTAGCTAAATCTCGTGCTCTAGAAGATATCGAGTAGTCTCGAATCCTCACATGGAACCTTTACCGTCATCGGTTACCATATATGTATGATCCATCATCCGCGCGAGACTCTTGAATGACTTAGAGCATGGTTTATCGTCAAACCCTAATCCGTCATTCGATTAGTATTGATGCGTAACGGGGATCATTAGAGAATGCCTTCTCCAATATCCTCACTACCCTGGCCAGGGATTTTCCTGAATCGTCTTCCTTGAGTCAATCTCCTCTTATACCGAGGGCGGATGATCCCATCTTGACCACTCAATCATCTCCGTAAGCTTCTTACTACATCCAATCTATAACTTATTTGAATCTCATGATTAGAGGCTCGTATGTCATACTCAAAATGTAGTCATCCACTCACGAGATGTCCTTGGTGTCTCAGGTTAGTGGATCACTTATACAACCGTGACTTGAATCAACCTGATTGACGTTCATGTATAATACCATTCAGGGATTCATACGGATCAATTCAGTGAACTCTTTCTCTAAAGAGCACCTACTATCTGTCCTTAGTGTCGACACACTAATAGCCATCGGATCAGCTATACTTATCAAATAAGTAGGATTAGATAGTGCTATTCTATCCGGTTAATTCGATGTCCGTCTCAACTATCCTCTAATAGGAATATTTAGAATACATGTTTAAAAACTAGTGATCACTGTATTATGATCTCATCATAATTCAATGGACTTCTAGAGGTCGGACGCGTGAACGGCTTCCGAATGATCTGGGAGCGACAAAGTCAAGGGTGGAACGAGTTCCCTAAAAGGTACGTTCGATGTTTCATTTTAAAGGTCGGTTGTGAATCGGTCGACACGCTTCTGCATCCATGGACGAACCAAGGCACCGAACCAACAGGGGGGGGGGAGAGGAGCTGGTGGGAGAGCTACTAGTTGGATGAGATAGAGGACTAGGTCTACTCTCCTCAGCTACAAAGCGGTCTCTATCCCCTATCCCATCTAATGCGTCCAAAAGGGCAAAGGTATTTGAGGTTAGGGTAGGGACCCTAACTTCTTCACCTTTGTATAATGGGTAGGTAGTAGATTATGAGAGCTTTGGGTGAAGTTTTAGGGCGCTTATAAGTGCTTTCTTCACCCACTGTAAAGCTACCTGAGAAGGCTTGGCTAGAATTGACTTTTTCGAAATGGGAGCCCACAATAGGGAAGGTGGCGCACTCGGCTCACCCTATGATGCAGGGGGTGGGACGCGTAGTGTAAGGCGGTCGCTGACTAGGGCAACACCTGATAACATGCATTTTTAGTACCTTATATGATCATATTTACATGTCTATTTTTGCATTAAATCACTCATATTTTCCTGTTATCAAGCTTAAAATGGTTAAATCTATTTTTTGAATGATTTTCTATTTTTTTACATTTTTGTCATTTTTTGGGAATTTTCTGACAATAGATTCTAAAAGAATATGATTTTTGAGACAGAATATGACTTTTTGGAATTTGTTGGCATTAAATTGAAATGTATGATTTTCCTTAGTCAAAATATATATGTACATGTATTTTTGGGATGTTATTTTAATTAGTATGAATTTTTAATATATTTTTAGCCCTTTTATTCACGCCGCCATGTGTCGCCATTGAATTCATCAAAAGGTGACAAATCGTAGCGATCACTAGTGATTGGCGACACCCAATTGATAACATGCATGTTTAGTGCTTTAATATGATCATATTTACATGTATATTTGCATTAAATCACTCATATCTGCATGTTATCAAACTTAAAATGATTAAATCTATTTTTAGAATGATTTTATGAATTTTCTAAAATTTTGGGATTTTTCTAAAAATAGATTCTAAATTAATATAATTTTTGAGACAGAATATGATTTTTCTGGAATTGTTTGACGTTAAATTTGGAAAGATATGATTTTTCAAAGGTGAAGTATATATTTATATGTATTTTTTGGGCTTTTATTTTATTTAATGTGAAATTTTAAAGTATTTTTGTTTGTTTTCAAAAAAGGTGATGTGGCACGCTCACGTCCACTCATTTAACAAAGAAAAAAGAACAAACAGGGTGATGGGCCGCGCTGACGCGCCGCCATGTCAGCCTCGAGAAAACATTTTTTATACTCTTTCTTTTATTTTTTTCTTTGTCCTTTTTTATTTTGTCTATTTTTTCCCCTCCTATTTCCATCCATACCCTCTGATCTATAAATAGAGGCCTGGGTCATTGTGAAATTCATCTTGAACTTGCTTCCTACTTGTGTGGGCTGGTTAAAAGATAGTGACTTTTGTGATCCATCAAGTGTGTTCTCGGTGTCCTGGGTGTGCGGGGAGAAGCATTAGAGAAGTGGAGGAGCTTATTGGCACTCGTAAATTGCCGTGAGCCTGGCAGAACGTAAAGATCTAAGGTATGTGCCCTCGCCTTACGTTGTTTCTCTCTCGACATCATAGTTATCATAGTTATAGTTTATTATCATCTTTATATTTTATCTTTTCACTATACAATCACTCCCTTACGAACCCATTATCTCATCTTCCCCCTCTATCATCGCACTGTTCACGCATTTGATCACTATCGCATTCGTCACGTCTTCTTCCTTATTCTCGTAACACGTCTCATAACTCTACTGTTACTCCCTCTTTTCTCTACTAATTTAAGTTGAATTATAACTATTACATCATTTTACTTGACATCACTAGCTCGCCTATTATATTCTTGTCTTTATCTCTTCTCGTACTGATAATCACTATAGTGAGAAAATTGAATCCTTAATCATCGTTCCATGTGGAGACAATCCGTACTCATCAATAACTAAATATTCTTAATTGAGTACGGTTAAATACACGTCTCAATTACCAACGACGAATTGAAACCCCTAAATTTGAGATTTTCAATACCCATGGGGAGTGGGATGGGCTGTTACAATGTTGTAATTGTAGGGAGGTAACTTACGACACTTTTTGGCAACACGTGTGGATAGTGTGGCCTAGAAGAGTGCAATATGTACAGAATTATGGTAAATTCCCATACAATATTGGCTGGTGAGTCAGCTCGTCGCCATTGTGGATGAGGATCATACGTTGTATAGGTTCCAATAGGTCTATCTCTACACACACGCGCGCATATCCGGGGTGATTAAACAGATGTACGTCTTTGTCTAGAGTATAAATGTTTCGATTGCACTGGCTAATGACTAGAGTGAATTGGGCGTGAAGAGATGGAGTCGGAGTGGAACTGAGGAGATAGACTATTTACAAAATGATTCTTGAAATGCAAACTCTTGATATCTGACAATCCAAAACGCCGATCGAGATAAAAATTTGAGGCTGATTTATTTTTCTTCCTCTGTCCATCCATGTACTTTAATCTATGAGATGACATGTCAAACAATAAGAAATTTGTCTTCGACCTTGCCTCCTAGACTTGTAGACAGTTGAAAGAGAGTGAGTTGAGAGATCCGTCAAGTGTTCATCCTTGACATCTTGCAGTGAATAAAGATAATAAATGAAGAATAGGAGCTTACTTGTATCTGAAAGATGATGTTGTCCTAATGGAACACAAGGAGCTGGGGTTTGTCTCCTTGCCTTACATTAGTTCATCTTCATTGTCACAATTTAGGTAAGATCCATCTCATCATTTCATAACATCACTTCCTATCATTCTCATCACTTCTTACACCCTTCACATCACCTTGTTTAATCATCTCACCATCATTTGACCTACATATATATAATATAGATTTACATCAATTTATACATACATACATATTTATATCTCTATCCACCTCATCCCATCATCTCTCTTCACACCATTATCCTCTTTCCTTTTCACTCCATCTCTATGTCATTATATTCCACCTTCTATCTTTCATTTTAATATTCCTAATATCTTTTATAGAAATTATATATCATCTTCATGCTCACCATTTCTGACATTTCACTACCTTGTATTCTATCGGTATCACATCTTGCCTCCTCACCATTATAAGAATTATAAATTCCTAGTATTAAAGTCCTAATTTCAAAGGCAGAGATGACCTTACCTATCACTTGCTAGATATATTTCAGTGAGTAAAGGTTTTATAAATATCACTGATTAAACTCAAAAACCAACAACCACATTAATTAATACCCAAAATTTTAAGTTTTTCAAAGGTTCCAGCATTAGGTCACCTTCATTTTCTTTCGTATGTAGGTCCAACCATCCAAGCAATTAGGAAGCCATATGTAGACCTCCTATCAGTGACCAAGGCCAGCATATGGCTTCCTAATTGCACCTATTGTCTTTAATTTTGTTCCCCGATTTTGAGGATTCTTGTTTTAGTTGTCTCTTGGAAACACCACTGAGTAGATGAATTGTCTTTGTGGGAGAAAAAACCTAACCTTCTCATTTTAGCGCCCCTCTCCCTATCTTGCTTTCTCCTCTTTCTAACCTATCATTTTGTATTGTATCTTACTCTCTCTTCTGTTTAGGTGAGCCCTATCATCGGCTCATCGTAGATTACCAACCATCCTGGTCTTATGGCACTTCCTCTTGGAGGAGAATTCATTATATTACAGTAAGAGCAGTTGCTTTAAACTCTTTTAACGATCTTAGATGACATGTATTAAAATAGTTAGGTGACTTGAATATTAATCATTATGTACATTTGGTAATCAACTATGAAGTTTTTAACTGTCTCCTATGAATCTTTCATTTACACATGTGTATTAATATTCAGATTCCTAAATGACAATGAGATAATTAGTTAATTTTATTGTCATGAGCAGTAGAACAATACTGAACGGTTTAATTTAATTCAGTATTCAAATGAGTTTTCCTCTCTTTATCTGTTCAGTTATCCATGTCAACGTCCATATCCTAATTATGTCATTATCCCAATATGCAGAAACACTTAATTAACCCACCGGTTAGTGGGAAGGGCCAAGTTACAGAGAGCTAAGAATCAGGGATTTTGATCTGATATCTCAAATGTTTGATCCAAGATCATTCAGGCCGGAAAATTGATACGGACTTGATCTAACCCATTGGATAAGATTGTATTTAACAATCTGGCCCAACCTTATGATCAAATAACCCAAACCATTTCTTTTTTAACCGTTCAGTTTGGGTCAGATTGGGTAGAGTTGTTTGATTTAATTTTTAAAAATATATGTATAAGAAATAAAATGAGAGAGAGAGAGAGTGAGAACGGGAGAGATAGAGAGAGAAAGATCCGGAGAGGGAGAGACAGCAAGATCAGGAGAGAGAGAGAGAAATAGAGCCGGAGAGAGAGAGGGAGAGAACGAGAGAGGTAGAGAGAGAAAGAGCCGGATAGAGAGTGAGCAAGAATGAGATAAATAAAGAGAGAGAGAGAGAGAGCATGAGAGAGAGCCGGACGAAGAGAGCTCATTTTTCAGAGAACTGCTCAGTTTTGTTCTAAAAGTTCGAATAACTTTCTGATCGATTTCGATTACTGAAATGGAATCGCTCGAATTGGTAGATCAAACTCAAGAAAAATCCATGTTTCATTCGGTCAATCGAATTATTCGATCCAATTCGATTCGATTCCCAATCCTTACAGAGACAGAACCAGTTAGATATATAATTGGGAATGGATCAAACATCTGCAGGTACCTTTCTTAGTACTCGCAATGTCTATTTCTTATGCATGTTTTCCAAAATATACCATAATCCAAAAACGGGAAAAGATCTCGATAAAACCAGTTGGTAGGAAGGGGCAAATTAAAGAAAGCAACCTCAAGAGAATTCCTAATGGATAAAAAACAAGCGGCTACCCACACTAATAGAAGAGGCCAAATAATAGATAGTCTGGGAAAAATAGAAAATTGGTAGGAAGAGACAGCTAATTATAAATAGACCAAAGATATGCAGGAACCAAAGTTATTCACATTTTCTATTTTTCATCCATGCCCTCCCCCACCAAAAGAAAACCAAAACACAGAAAAGCGAAATAATCCTTAGGAACACATAACTACATAGAAGAGATCACAAGAACAGTACATGATATCTCTATCATCATTTAGTAGCAAGAGGCATATAACATAGAGCAAGCTCAATACCAGGGAAGCTTTATTGAAGGTGGAGGAGAGTTCAGATCTTACTGGCGAAGGCGAGGCCATCGGCGGCAAGCTGATCGAGACTGTGGACGGGGGGCTGAAGACGGGCAAGGTTGGCGATGGCCTTGTTCTCGTCCGGAGTGCCGGACTCGAGGAAGGCGCCGACGAGCTTGCCGTCCTTCACCCAGTATGAGCCGAATTTGGTGGGCTTGCCTGCGCTCGGGTCGTTATCGCCGAAGAGGACCGTCTCCCCCACATTGTCCCCATAGAATTGCCATGAAAGGTCGAAAGACCGCGAGTAGAAGTAAGGAAGGTAGTCATACTCCTCTACTGCTCCCATTCCTTCGCTCGCCTTAATCGCCTGTCCATGTCCTCAACCCAGTTACAAAAATATAATGCATGTATTTATATGTATATGGAGAATAGGAGAGATTAACTGAGAGAGAGATAGATGGCATAGAGATCAGGAAAACATGCAAAAATAACGAGATAGACAGACAGGAAGAGAGAGATGAATAAGATGCCGGGTGTGAGGAGAACAAGCTTACGGGGAAAGCCAGAATGAGGGAATGGGAGATATGACTACGATAGGAGAAATATGAAGAGAAGGAGGGCATATAGACCAGAAAATAAGTATAAAGAGAAGTAAAGCTTTAGGGAGAGGGAGACAAACATACCATGGCATGCATAAAGAAAGATATATATATATATATATTTATATATATATATATATATTTATAGCGAGAGAGAGAGAGAGAGGGAGAAATATCATACATTTCAAGTGGAGAGACCGACGTAACAGGCAAGAGGACATGGAAGATGGGTCAAAAGCGTGAGAGATAGAGAGATGATACGACGTAATTGGCAAATTGCAATGGAGATGTTACTGCGGAGAGACAGACATAACACAAGAGGTGGAAAGAAAAGTAAATACAGACGGTAATAAGAGAGAGACCAGTACCATGCAAAAGAGAGAGAGGCTCAAATAACGACAAAAAGAGAAACAAAGATTAAGAGGAAAGGTAAAGAAGGGAGACGCAATGCAAAAGAGAGAGATAGAGAGAGAGGCTTAAACAACGCTATAGAGGAAACAGAGATTAAGAGATATGGTAGAGACGAGAGGCTCAAACAACGCTTTAGCGAGAAACAGTGATTAAAAGAAATGGTTAAGAAAAACGCAATGCAAAACAGAGTGAAAGCCAGGGAAAGAGAATAAAAAAGATAAAGACAGTGCAAAAAAGAGAGAGACAGTGCAAAAAAAATAGAAGAGAGGAAACGGACACCATATAGCAGATAGATTAGGAGAGAGAAAGACCGCACACTTCAGGAAGAGATAGAAGACATAAAAGGGCGAGTGGAAGAGGAGAGAGAGAGAGAGAGAGAGAGAGAGAGAGAGAGCTCACACTTCAGGAAGAGATAGAAGACATAAAAGGGCGAGTGGAAGAGAAGAGAGAGAGAAAGCTCACAGGAAGAGATAGAAGACATAAAAGCGATTGGAAGAGAAGAGAGAGAGAGCTCACACTTCAAGAAGAGATAGAAGACATAAAAGCGATTGGAAGAGAAGAGAGAGAGAGCTCACACTTCAAGAAGAGATAGAAGACATAAAAGCGATTGGAAGAGAAGAGAGAGAGAGATAGAGAGAGCTCACACTTCAGGAAGAGATAGAAGACATAAAAGGGCGAGTGAAAGGAGATATATATATATATATATATATATATAGAGAGAGAGAGAGAGAGAGAGAGAGAGAGAGAGAGAGAGTAGGGCACCTTGACAGCTTGTTCCGCAGATTTCCGGGAGTGGTCAACATGCTCAACCCTCCTCAGCTCCTCGTACAGCTTCAGAGGGAAGGTGGCGACATCCCCGACGGCGTACACGTCAGCCACGCTAGTTTTGAAGAATGCATCCGTCTACCACAAACCAATCATCAACTTTCACAAAAACAAAATACATATACAGAGAGAGATATAGACAGACAGATAGATAGAGAAAACTCAACTATACTAACCTTAATCCCGCCCTTCTCCTCCTCGAGCTGGCCCTTGAAGAGAGAAGTCAACGGTCGCCCACCGACCCCCACCACAACGACGTCAGCTTCAAGCGTTCTCCCGTCCTTGAGCTTCACCGCCGTCACCTGGCCAAGAAAAGTCATCCCACCACGTCAGCATCCGCCAAGTGCCAACGCTAATCGGGTCGGATCTCGGCCCACCTCGCCTTCCCCGTTCGAGTCAAAGCCCACGGCGACCGTTCCCTTGATGATCTTCACCCCCTTGTTCGCGTAGTAGCCTTCGTAGAACGCAGCGATCCCCGCCGTGAACAGCCGGGGCACTGCCCAATTCATTCGCCGCATTTAATTTCATATTTCCAAAGTTTAAAGGGAGTAAATTATTAAGGAATTATACTTACTGCACCAAGGTTCGGGGTAGACCATGGTGACATCGAGGCCGTTGAGTCGGAGAACCGCGCTGAGCTCAAGCCCGATGTAGCCTCCTCCGACGACCACGGCTTTCCCGCCTTTCTTCGCTTGGATTGCTTCCACGAGCTTGTCGGCGTCGTCGATCTCTCTGAGATAGAATATTCCCTTCGCCTCGGCTCCTTGAACGCCGAAATCGGATAGTTTGAAGACCTGAAATTTTGATGATTGAGAGATGGATGGGTTCGTCGCGTTCTTGATCGGATGATCAGTCGTCGATTGATCGATTCTTGATTGATCAAAACATAAGAATAAAAATAAAATCACTCGGAAAAAGGTCGGGCGGAAAAGACCACTCCCCATTTTTTATCGAATTGGCGCGATCGCCATTCCGATCGATGATCGATCATGCTCAGATCGATTAGATAATGATGGTAGTTTCGTAATTTCGACTCATTTTTTATTTGCCGCTTGTCACATTATCATTGGCCCTTTTCAACACTTTTCCCAAGCATTTTTTTATAATATGATCAAATCGACTGATACGATCATGCTCAGATCGATGATCATTGCCATTCCGACCAACGATCGATCAGGCTCAGATCGATTAGACAAAGGTGGCAATTTCGTAACTTCGTCTCATTTTTTTACTTGCCGCTCGTCACATTATTATTGGCCCTTTTCAACATTTTTTCCAAGCATTTTTTTTATAATATGATCAAATCGATTGATACGGATGGATCAACTCGATTAAAAGAAACGATAAGACCTTTCCTCAACAGTTATTGAATTGACGCAATCGCCATTCCGATCGGTGATTGATCTTGCTCAGATCGGTAAGATAAAAATGACAATTTCGTAAATTGAATAAAGCAGGGGAAACAGCCACGTGTCACATTATCATTGGTCCATTTCGACATTTTTTTTCTTCTAACCATGTATTCGTATTTTGTTCTATACTATGATCAAATCGATTGATAAGGATTGATCAACTCGATTGAAAGAAACGGCTAGATCGATCTTGGCAAGGATCGAAAGAATAATTGATCGGATTGCAGACCCTAAAAGTGGAAAGAAAACGAAAAAATTAGAGGGTTTTGAGTACTGTTGAGCCAGTGGCGATGATCAGAGTGTCGTATTTGAAGATTTCCCCGGAAGAACTAGTCAGAGATTTGCCAGCAAGGTCTGCCTTGACAATTTCGGTGCTCAGGATGAGCTCAATGCCTGAGATGAAGCAAAAAAATCGTTTAGTTTTTACTATAAAAATCGGAAATAGGAAAATCCCACCGTGGAAATTGAAAACGGGTTTAAAAAAAATAAATCTGGGTACCCTTTTCCGTGTACCACTCTGGCAGAAGTCTCTCGCCACCGCTGCCGACACAGACATGAAATCCCGGAAGCCTTGCAGCTCCTAGAAATTGTGGAAAGAAACAAGTTAAAGAGAAATACCAGGCAAATAATTCAACAGCCAATGGCAACGCATAGTAAATTATCTTTTTTCTTCAAAAATATATTTAAAATTTACTCTCATAATATTTTTAGGGCTTTGAAAAGTGCTGCAAAAAGAAAATCGAGGACTTTTATTAAACCATCACTGTTCTGTACTCACTTTTATGTAATTCATGTCAGCCGAGACAAAAATCAAATAATTCATACATTCTATCCTACGTTTCGTCATTGTACTCATTCACTGGAGGTTTGATAAATTACAAAAATATGTTTAAAAATTTTCAATTATTAAATATAATTAAACGAGATCTGTGAATCTTTGCTCTACCAATTTCCTTCTAACGGCACTGAAATTAAATCCGCACCTTGAGGAAAGAGATATGCCTTGCTGAGAGCCGGACGCTCGTAAGGGGCAACCTGGACGAAAACATAAAACCAGGTGTTTTTTCTAAAAGACTTAAATCAACTTTATAAAACCAAGAAATCCGGAAAATTTGAAAAGATCGTTTCAATTATTTTTTTGCTGGATTCGCCCGTTTCTAAATTTTACATTACCAGCTACCAATGGAGGAGGCCTGTATGGGGAAAAAAAGCATTAAGAGCAAAAAATGCTCATAA
Source organism: Wolffia australiana (assembly GCF_029677425.1). Classification (NCBI taxonomy): domain Eukaryota; kingdom Viridiplantae; phylum Streptophyta; class Magnoliopsida; order Alismatales; family Araceae; genus Wolffia; species Wolffia australiana. The sequence continues at coordinate 5,231,436 of NC_135854.1, read as the reverse complement.
ATTTTCATGATCTCATTATTTCAGAAGCTGAATCAGAGGGAGATACTCATTTGAAATTTAATTTTCCTGGTTAAAATTAAGCTGAAGATTAGAGTAAACAAATCAAAATAAAAATTGATGCACATACCGCCTCCTTGGAAATGATTGCCAATTCACCAGGATTGACCCCGAGTTTGGCGAACTCCCTCGCAGCGTATCCCTGACAAGCAGGAGCAAATAATCAAAGTAAGATCGTCTGTAATCATCCTACAAAAAGGGAAAAAAAAGTGCTGCCATAAAAATAAACTCCAGCAGGGAGTCAATAAGAATCCACAACGAATAGAGACGACAATCCACAACGATCCCAGAGGATCCTCTTCCCATACAGCTTAATATCCACATCAATAAAAAACACACACACAAACAAGCTACACAGAACAACATTTTGGCGCAGCAATCTCCCCTATCCAACAAAAAATACGAATCACATCTCTTCCGCACGCCGAAAACGTAAACTCCATGGAAGAGGGGGAAAAAACAGAATTCCTGATCATCAACATCGAAAAAAACGTTTTAAAATACAAAAGCAAGACAGATCGGAGCTCACAGCTGCTACACCACCGCCAAGGATGACGTACTTGAACTGCTTCTCCGCCATTGCCAGCTGACTTCAAGCTCGCAAGCGCGGAAGAGAAGAAGAACACAAACTAGGAAGAAATATCAAAACAAATTTGATACGAGCAACCGTATTTATAGTGTGGTGGGGCAGAGTTGTCCAGCCAATCGAATTGGTCAGCCCGGTGCCACGTGGCGTATCGTGATCCTTCCATCACGTGGAACATTCCAGATGATGAACTTAGACACTTGGACCGCCGATCCGATCAGATCGAATCGGGTCGCCGTTGATCGTCGGGTTTTCGATCGGTCTGATCGGACGATTCGATCGACCATTTCGTCTGGCTATATATCATCGATCGGATCGAAATACTCGATTCGATCGATCCGGAAGGGCAAATTCGTCCTATGTTTCGATCGGATCGCATCGGCGACCGAATCGATCAGATCGATTCATCGACTCCCCCGTCATTTTCTAAGCATCGAATGGCAAAGTGAAAATACATCTATGACCATTAACATTCTAATTTTTACGAAAAATGCCACTAGTCTGGGCTGTAATTACTGTTGCGGTTGGCCTGTAATTAAAGCCTAAAATAATTACTTTACAAAATGGCCAATCAATATTAGCATGATATCATCATCATCATCAGCAGCAGCAGCATGGTGATCTCTCTCTCTGGCAGATCACTTGGGGACAGTGACATTGAGAATCTTCACGTCCTGGAAAGGCTTGTCGTTCTTGTCCGTCTTCGTCTTTTCTATGGCCTGCTCGAGAAGAAACACAGGGAGAATTAGAATCTGTGGAGAGAGAGATGCATACCGGGCTGGAAAACATGTGGAGAGAGAGATGAGATAAAGAGAGTAAGGAGAGATAAGATACCCACGGCTTACACATCATGGGAAAGAAGACACCATTAATACCCCAGAAAATAAAATATACTGAAAACATGGAGAGAGAGATAGAGAGAGATAAAAAGGTAGAGAGCATATCCAAGAGATGCAAAACGAGAGGGAATATCCACTTTAAACACAACCAGGAAAATAAAGGGCATCTACTAACAACACAAATATAGTCAATGGAGAGGATAAATGCTCCAAATACTTCTAGAAAGAGATACAGAAGATATCAAAATAGTAACATATGTGCCCACGTAGAAAGAGACAGATAAGATACCCACGGCTCATCAAGGGAAATAAGATACCCATAATAGCCAAGAAAATAAAAAACTGATACATCACGAGATAGAGAAAGAGAGACCATCCCTAGTTGGATCACAAGTAGAGCGAAAGAGAGAGAGAGATCCCTAAGACAAAACATGCAGAGAGAGATCCCTAAGACAAAACATGCAGAGAGAGATCCCTAAGACAAAACATGCAGAGAGATGGAGAGAGAGAGAGATCCCTAAGACAAAACATGCAGAGAGAGATCCCTAAGACAAAACATGCAGAGAGAGATGGAGAGAGAGATCCCTCAGACAAAACATGCAGAGAGAGATGGAGAGAGAGAGAGATCACTAAGCCAAAACATGCAGAGAACTATGGCGAGAGAGAGATCATCCATGCCAAGAGATGCAAAAGGAGGGAATATCCACCTTAACCAAAACCAGGAATATAAAGGGCATCTATCAGCAACACAAGTATAGTGAATGGTGAGAGGAAGGATGACAATCTAGAGAGAGAGAGAGAGAGAGGAGAGAACTAATAGACAATTTAAAGAAAGAGGAAGAGAGAGAGATAGAACATGCGTATGTAAGACCATCTCTCTCTAACTTTCTAAAATTACTAGATACCTGGACGACATCCATGCCCTTGACAACCCGGCCAAAGACAGTGTGCTTGTTGTCAAGCCACGGCGTGGCCACCGTCGTGATGAAGAACTGCGACCCATTCGAGTTCGGCCCCGCATTTGCCATAGACAAAGTGAATGGCCGGTCGTGCCTCAAGCTACAAAAAACGTCAACAATTTTTTTAAAATATAAAAAGAAAAACCCACCAAAGAGAATTTTTTTTGAATCAAGGTTCTTGACAAAACCTTTAAATTTAGAAGCCAAACTTTTCTTCGCAAGTTCAAGTTTTTTAGAAAAAAAAAAACCAAGAGAACAAGGCTCTTGACAAAACCTTTGTATTCAGAAGCCAAGTTTTCATTACGAGTTTGTTATATTTTTTTAAATAAAAAAGAAAATCCCTCAAGAGAAAGATTTTCGACAAACCCTTTTAATTTACAAACCAAAAAAATTATTTACAAGTATCTTTTTTTTAGAAACAAAAGAAAAACCTCCAGAGAGAAGACGATTCTTGGCAAACCCTTAGAATTCAGAAGCCAAAAATTTCTTGACAAATTTCTTTTTTGCAAAAAAAGAAACATATACCAAGAGAGCAAGGGTCTTAAAAACCTCTTTAAATTCAGAAATCAAACTTTTCTATCGAAACAACTTTTTTTAGAAAAAAAAAAGAGGAACACCCAAAGAGAACAAGATTTTTAACAAACCCTTTTAATTGAGAAGCTGAAAATTCACGAAAGCACTCGCCTTTTGTGGAACTCATCTTCAAATTCACGGCCCCAAATAGACTGACCCCCTGTGCCATCTCCCAAAGGGTCCCCGGTCTGGACCATGAATCCACGTATCACACGGTGGAAGATGAGATTATCGTAGTAGCCGTTGCGGCAGTGTGTTGTGAAGTTCTCCACCGTCTTTGGGCACTCGTCTGGGTACAGCCTCAAATGCACATCCCCCAGCGATGTGTGTAGAATCTACCCAAGAAGATAAAAAATGAGCAAGATCGATTGAACACAAAATTTGCTAAAAATTGGTTAAGGTTATGTAGATAATCAATCTTTGAGTTTTTCTGTTCAAGTATTTATATGTTTCTCATTTGATCTCTTGAACAGAATCTACCCAAGAATACAAAGAAAATAAATAGATCGATCATACCCAAGATCTGCATCAGGGAGTGAGGAACTAAAAGTTACCCAAGAACACACAAATAAAATAAATGGAACAATCAGCCTCGCAGTCTGCATAAGATTGTTGATTGAGGAAATGTAGATTATTGATTTTTGAATTTTTTTCTCAACTTTCTTTTTATTTTTTTCCGATTGATCTTAGAACTTACCACATTGTCTGGCAAGGATGAAGCCGCCGTCTTGCCAAGCTCTGATGCTGCCAGGAGTTCCTCCGCAGGCGGCTTCTCGTTGAACACATCCCGTCCCTTGGATGCATCATCCGCCTCTTCTGGCTCTCGCCGACTGAACAGAGAAACAACCATAGAGATTGGATCTATCAGGATGTCGAAGATTATATAATTTATTATGATTCAAGCACCTACTACTGTTCTAAAAGCTATAGCTAGTGTTCTATATGTTCCCGGATGCAAGCCGAGTTGGGATGAAGCGCATCATGACTGGCATCCCAAGGACGTAAACCCAGAAGTCCTGAAGGAAGGGACTCATCTACATCACATATGCAGGATGTGGGATGCAGAATCAATCAGAACACGACATCCAGTCAAGAGAAGCACATATCCCGTCCAGTCTGACATCAGGGATAGGATGCAAGTGATAAGTACTTTTCAAGAAAGTACCAAATAAGGCAAAAGAGAGCCGGTCAACAACCCGTTGACCGCATGACCTGACCAAGGACCAAGCCCCTATAAATAAGGAGGAAGTTACGAGGGGGGACATCGATTCATTTTCTTGAATACAGGGCGACAGTTGCGCCGAAAGAAGGCCAGAGACACGGATCCAAGCCGTCGATCTGGAGAGGAGTGACGACGAGGAGGAAGGAGCTCCACCTACGAGGAGGAAGGAGCCATCCCGATTGTCTGACTCCCTTATCATTCGTTTATCCAATTTCCCACAGAGTTCAAACTCACATTGGTGAATATTCGTGAATTCTTGGATTTTTTTGGAAATAGTTCTTTGATACTACATAGGTGTATCAGCAAGACATGTGGATGTGGGACACAATCCAAATGTCCAACATCAGGGATGCAGGATGACATGACTGACGTGTCCAGATCCAAAGTATACAGGTCCAAAGGGTAGGGACTTGCACGACAAGAATACGGGCATTCGAATGGGATGCACTATTAGTCCTATCCCAGGGCCTCCTATCCTGTCTGAAATGTCAGCCTTCACCTAGCACAATATCCCCCGTCTGACAGACCACTTTGTCCCCAAACACTAGTATAGCTGATAGCAAGGACACTAGATTTTGTCTATAACATTTCTCCGTGGGCTGCTGACTTCAGCATTTATAAATATTGATCAAGAAACTGTGCAGAAGAATCATTCACCTGAAGAGGTAGATGCGGTGTTTTTTGAAGGCGCAGCAGAGAAGGGTGGGGTCAGAGAGAGGCTCCTTAGCCTCGTTCACGTTTACGGCCGCCGTTGGGATTCGCCTAACCTTCTTGCTGCCACCATCGCCCTGGTACAAAGCAACACGCAGGAACCTGTCGTTGTTTTCCACCTTACCCAGAATTCGGGCAACCTTGTTTGTATGCAGGTTCACTATCTGCCATGACAACAGAAATCCAAGTTCAGAGCTCAAGCATGCAGGAACAGAAGAGGCCTAGCAATGGTTTGAGTAAACCCGGAGTCTTCATTGACTTGGTGGAAATTTCTCTTATTCGAGTTTTTGATCAAACAAACAAAAAGAAAAAGTTTTGGGCATAACAATCTAGGACTACTTTGATACAAACAATTCATCTTTCGGTCTGTCTATCTATCTATTCCTCCATCCTACATATCTATCTATATACCTATATATCTGACTATATGCCTGTCTGTCTCTTTATCTTCTCTTTTTATCTGCCTCATTATCTACCTATCGGTGTGTCTATTTAAGTAAAATATCTCTATTCTATCTATACATTTATCGATCTGTCCATCTTTTTATCAATCCATCTATCTCTCTATTTATCCATCAACCTATCTAATATATGAATCTGTCTACCTATGTATTTATTTATATATCTAGCTACCCATCGGACTATCTAAACTGGGTCCAATTGAGCTTGAATACACTATGATACTTGATACAGAATTAATTGGATTATGAACTGAATCTAGAAATAGATTTGCAAAATATTCTCTAGTTTAACAAATCTTTCACTCCCTCTCTCTCTAGAGAAGTAGTTGATGGTTATACCTTGATACCCAGGAGGGTGGGATAAATGAGAAAGTTGGAGCTTTCGTCAAAGACAGCATTAAGAGACGGGGCATCCGGTGTTTTCTCTATTTCCTTCTCCACGGCCATCCTTCGCCCAAAGTCTATTGCTTCTAGTCTGTACATGGGGGCATCACTCCTTTGTAGATCCTGTGCCACCTGAATTGCAAGAATACCTCCTTTACGTCACTAGAAAAGAAAACGATAAACTGTTTGAAAATATATGAACAAGTAGGGTTTGAGGATGATGATGAATTCAGCATCGTCATTGTCATCCCCAGATTTGGTCTTTATCGTTCATGTTTGGGCTCAAACGAATGATTGATGATGATGGTAATGATGATGATGAACTCAACAGCTGGAAGGTGATGACAGTGATGATGACAGTGACAAGATGAAATGATTGATCATAGCTTGGAAGGGATAGATGATGATGGGGATGATGGCTCTTGCAAGAATCAGGGAAGATGACAATGACGGGGATGATGGCTTTTGCAAGAATCAGGGAAGATGACAATGATGGGGATGATGGCTCTTGCAAGAATCAGGGAAGATGGCAATGATGGGGATGATGGCTCTTACGAGAAACAGGATGAAGGTGACGATGATGATTTGTCATCAACTGACGGATGATGGTGATGACGATGACGGATCTAGGGAATTGGATGATAATCATCATTGTCGTGGTCATCATTGACACGAAAACCTATTCACTACTTTGGGGTTCCCCAAATTTGATGTTGGGATGTATGAGAGCTCTTGAGGCAATTCATGTGAACGAAACCTTCTCTGTAAAGGAGTTGCATCCGAACTGCATTCAATCTCCTCAAAAGGTATACATTAATCCCTTCCTATATAGCAGATCAGTGATTCAAACCGTAGCCTGATATGAACATAATTTACCAATAATTTGAACGCTTAAAAAGCCTTTTTTTCCTCTACTTTACAATGAAGATTCTCTTATAATATCTCCCAAAGCTTTGTTCTTTTTCTCTTTCACATTATGTAAGAGCCCAAGTAATTCCAAGTCAATGGTGGCCCTGAATGTCAACAATCCATAAAAAGCAAATTATGCCTCAAAAAGTTAAGATACTATGTTCCATGACTGATTAGGTAATTTGATCATAAAACCTCTCAGGATTGAAACCAGATTTTTTGGGTGTATCAAAAAAAAGCAGGAGGTATAGGCTAGAATTGGAGAGTCTAGGCGATAATCTTATGTTTTATAAAGAGCCAGATAAGCTGCGGAACTCATAACAGGGCATCCTCTGTAAACCAATAGCTCTAATACACAACAATATATCATGAGAGCAAGGATGAGAAAACGGCCGGCATTGTTTGGAGGTCTGCAAAAGTGATAGAATCAGGGAAGACCCTCCCGTTCATTGAGTTATTTGAGAGCAGCCCAGCGTTTAAAAGATCATGATGATCCACGATAAACCTTGATCGGTATCCTATCAAAATATAACTAGATTTGGAGTCAAGTGGAAAGACGCTTGATTTATGACCTGAAGGGAAGGAGATGCCAGCTAGATAAAAGAGATAGAGAGGACTATGCCGAATGGATATTGACGTGAGAGGAAGAAGAACTCATTTGACTGTTTGTGGGCTTCAAAGACGACGGAGAGCCTACCACATGATAATCATTATTGGCAACTATTTATTAAAAAATTATTATTATTATCGACAACGAATCGCCAATGCCAAACAAGAGGCCACTGAGAGGTATCGTTGTAATTTTCATGAGGTTGGAGTCATTTTATGAAGTTTTTTAGAGAAAACATGATTAATAAGGAGTAATCACTGAAAAGTACATCAGAACACGTTAAACTGTTGAAGAAATCATTTGCACACTCATGATAGTATGAGCAAGCTAAAATGTGACCCAAGTATAGTGTCACGACCAAAGTATTACATAAACATTGTCAGCTTAACTCTGATTTGGAAAATGATGGACCAGTATGTTGGAGGATTTTATATGCTTATTGCGTCATACATTGGATCTTCTAATGAGAGAATGATATGACCAAAAGGGAAAGAGATGATATTCAGATCTAGAAGCATCCTCCATGAAGTGGTCAATGCAACTAACGGAAGTATTCCAAAGAGCAGCGCTGAAAGTCACATAACATTAACCACTATTAACAAATGCTAAAACTAGCAATTTCATCAAGATCGTTTCATAGTGATCTACACTGTATCTTGAATTCAGAATGGTAATATCCTAACTGTCACAACGCAAAGTTTATAAATGAGCAGGAACAATATGTTTGACCAATCCCTTTTTAAATCTATTTCTTTGTGGGGCAAGAATATGTTTCAATAGCTCTCAAACCATAGAGTACAAGCATTTGTATGTTGTAAGATGCAGAAATTACGACTGTCTTAGAAGCCATTTTCACCAATGTAGCTTTCAACAACTCGTGCAGGACAACATAAGAATCGAAAAAAATAATATAGTAATCAATTAATTTGAACTGCACTCGTGTCTCATCGCAGAGCAACTGTGCTAGAAAAAACTGTAAAATAACCCAGTCCCACGAGTAGCAAACCAAAGAACCATCCCCCACTAGCAAAAAAAAATTCATACCCTCTGAAGTATTTGTTAAAAGCGAGAAAGTAAGCAAAGACAAAAAGGTTAGAGATAGAAAGTGTTAGTGAGACATCCTCTATATGGGCTAATGGGCCCTATTCAATAAGCCCATTAGCCCTCTTATTTCTTTCTATCTGAATAGGGTAAAATAACCCTCTTGTATCCTCTCTCCCTTGGGTAACAAGTTACAATCCTCCTCTTCCATCGAGCTTCCTCTCAATCCTAAACCCAGGTTAGGTTCTCAGGGTATCAGAGCCATTGTGCTCTTGATCCAGAGCCATTGTGCTCTTCCGCAGACAAGCTGCGAGAGTTGTTCCTTCCGCAGTCGTCCCTGCGAGAGTCGTTTCTTCTTCCGCAGTCGTTTCTGTGAGATTGGTTTCTTCCGCAAGAACCACGGAGCTGCGAGATCGCCAGACTTACGAAGTGAATCAGTCCGGACTCGCCTGACTTCCGCGCGCGGTCTCTCCCGCGCGCAAGGACTTCCACAGTCAGCAGCCTCTCGCGCGCGCGGCCTCACCAAGGACTTCCGCGCGCCGTCCGCCATTCGCGGACTCTTCCGCAAGACTCTGCGCGGCCTCACCAAGGACTTCCCGTCAGACTTTCTCCTCCGCGCGCAGTCTCCCCTGCGCGAGTCTGGCGAGACGGCCACGCCCGACCTTCTTCAACTTCGAACGAGACTGATTCAGCCCAAGCCGTCCCAAGCCGTCCGCCAGTGATCCAGTAGAGCCGTAGTGATCATGTCGATCGACAAGATCAATGAGACCAAGAGATCTGAGGCAGAGTTCACCGAAGCCGATTTTCAGGAAAAGCCATTGTCCCACAAGGTCGTGAATCCTCTGTCACTTCCTCCTGATTCTGCTCGGCTTCATGGACTGAATGTTCTCAGGTGGAGTCAATTTGTCGAGTCCACCCTCCCGGCCCGTCAGCTCTTCAAGCACTGCACCGCTCCTCCACTGCCCACATCTCATCCTCACTTTCCCCCGTGGGAAGCAGAGGAGCATTTCATCTTGAATTGGCTGCGCCTACACACACTTACCCCGGTGTTTCTCGACACATTTCCCCACCAAACGACAGTCAAGGGTTTCTGGGATCAAGCTACCATCTACTGTGGTAAAGATGGCGATAATTGGCGCCTTCTTGCCCTTGTCGACCAAGCCTATTCTCTTCGTCAGGGGTCCATGTCGATCATGGACTACGCGTTGGCTCACAAGAATATATGGGATGAAGTGGATCATTATCTTCCACCGGACGACAAGACTTGTTTGATGTATTAGTACACACTGCGTCTGCGTCTCTTGGGGTTCATCCGTGGCCTGAACAGTGAATACTATCACATTCGTCGCAGTGCCTTGCATCGCAAGGATGGTCTGCCCACGATTGATGAGCTGGTGAAGGAATTGCAAGAGGAGAGTCATCTTCTGAAGTTCGGACTGAAGGCTTCTGAAGACTCACGTGACTCCACGGCTCTTCTCTCACGTCCTTCCTCCCACCCCCTTCCCTCAGCTCCGACTTCGGGTGGCACTATTTGCCCTTATTGCAGTCGCCCCGGTCACACTGAGGTCCACTGTCGCAAGAAGTGGTTTGATGAACTGAAGCAGAAGAAGGCGAAGAAGAAGGATTCCGCGATGGTCGCCCAGACTTCTTCGACTCCTCCTGCCCCTAGCAGTTCGTCCGTCTCTGCCGAGCAGTTCGAACAGGTTCAGGCTGATCTTGCTCGGCTTACAGCTCAGCTGGCCTCTCTGCAGTCCTCATCGACCGCGGTGCCGACCTCTTCATTCTTTGGTGCGTGTTCTACTCTGGCTAGTGATGAGTGGTATTGTGTTCATACTGCTTTTACCGCCCCACTAGTCTCGGATACTACCTGGGGGCTTGATTCGGTGGCTATCGAGCATATGACCCCGCTCAACAACCAGTTTGTATCCTACGAGCGACATGCTGGAAGTCGCACAGTTCTCACTGCGGGGGGTGGCCACCTTCGGGTGGCCGGTATTGGGGCGGTTTACGTCGACGGCCTTGGTTTGGTCAAAGACGTCCTCCATGTCCCTTCACTGAGAGCCATCTTGCTGTCCCCTCAGAGACTTGTTGATTCCCTTTCGTGTTCGGTTCATCTCCAACCTGACGGTATGTTTCTGTCTGACAAGGTGGGGAGGACTACACCGATTAAGCGGGACCACGGGCTGTTGCTGTTGGACGATGGGGGCCGATCTACGTGCTTCATGGTGCAGCGCAGTCTCAGGCCGGCCGATGAGCAGCGCCAGGGTCGTCTTCATCTGATACATCAGCGCCTTGGACATCCCTCTTTGTCCTCTTTGCAGTGTTTATTTCCCTCGTTGTGTATGGGATTGGACCCTCCAACCTTTGTGTGTGAAGCGTGCCAGCTCGCTAAACACCGACGCTCATCGTTTCCTCCATCCACATCTCATACTACGACGCCACTGTTTCGAGTCCATAGTGATGTCTGGGGGCCGGCCCCTCTAGCCAGCCTGAAGGGCCACCGGTACTTCCTGATTTTTGTTGACGAAGCCACCCGGTACACTTGGACGTATCTTCTGGCCGCCAAGTCCGACGTCTCCGCGACAGTCCATCATTTTTGTACCATGGTTCAGACGCAGTTTGGCCGAGGCATTCAGCGTTTCCGGTCGGACAACGCTCGTGATTTCTTCAACGCTAACCTCGATCCCTTTTTTTGCGGACCGAGGGATTCTTCATGAGTCGTCTTGCGTTGCCACCCCGGAGCAGAATGGCATGGCCGAACGTCGGATTGGCTATGTGACGTCGACCGCTCGGACTTTACTGGTGAATTACGACGTGCCGTGGACTTACTGGGGTGAGGCGATCTTGACGAGTACTCATCTCATCAATCGCCTTCCATCCGCACCGCTGGCGTTCACCAGTTTGCTTGATCGGATGAGTACGGCCTTTCCGGGCATGACCCTGAAGACCAGCCTCCTCCCTCGGATTTTTGGGTCCACGGCATACGTCCACAACACTTCACCGGCATTGACCAAGCTCGACACTCGCGCCCTCCGGTGTGTGTTTGTGGGGTATTCCTCTCTCCAAAAAGGGTACCGTTGCTATCACCCGCCCTCTCGGCGGTTCTTTGTCTCGGCAAATGTCACCTTCGACGAGTATAAACCCTTTTTTGGAGACCGCTCTTCCTCATCCCGCCTTCCTTTGGATGAGGTGCTCTCGGGCCCCCACTTGGAGCCATTCCCGTCGGCGAAGCCCACCGCGCCGACCCCTATATCCTCTTCTTGTGATCCATCTTCCCTTGACTCTCCGCCCCATTTGGAGCCGTCATTCGAGGTGACTTTGGAGCCGGCTTCCTCTTCCTTTGACTTCTTTCCTACTTCTCCTCATCCGGAGGTTTCCTCTCATCCATCGGGGGACTTGTCCACTCCTCTCGGTGAGTCGCCGTCTCTCTCCGATTCTTCTCCTGATGAGCTCTTATCTCCTCCTCCTGACTCCCCTTCTCCCACTCATGCTTCCGCTCTTCCTCCTTCCGGTGATGGTCCCCATCCCTCCTCCGATGATGACGACGCCCACCTTAGATGGCCCATCGCCCTTCGTAAAGGGGTCCGCCAGTGCACTCGCAACCCTCTTTATCCTATGTCTCATTATCTCTCCTTCGACCAGCAGAGTACTCCCTACCGGCTGTTTCTCGCTCGCATCTGGTCGGATCTCATTCCACGTTGCTTAGCTGATGCTATCGCTTCTCCTCATTGGAAAGCGGCGATGGACGAGTAGATGCAGTCCTTGCTCAAGAACAACACCTGGGATGTCGTCCCGCTCCCGCCTGGCAAGAAGGCGGTGGGATGCAAGTGGGTCCATGCCAAAAAGCATCATGCAGATGGTACACTCGAGCGCCACAAGTCCCGACTTGTGGCTCTAGGGTTCACCCAGGCGTATGGCATTGACTACTTCGAGACATTTTCACCTGTGGCGAAGATGGAGACCATCCATCTTCTCTTGGCTTTGGCGGCTCATTTCCAGTGGGTGATCCGGCAGTTCGATGTGAAGAATGCATTTCTGCACGGTGATCTGACTGAGGAGGTGTACATGCAGCAACCTCCAGGGTATCCTCTTGGTCCTCCCGGCACCGTTTGCCGACTGCGGAAGTCCATTTACGGACTGAAGCAGTCTCCGCGGATGTGGTTTGGCCGGTTCGCATCCGTCATGAAGGCCGAAGGGTACACCCAGAGCAATGGGGACGCCACACTCTTCTTCCGCCATACTACGGTTGGAGTCTCCATTCTTGCTGCGTACGTTGACGACAGGCTGCTGACGGGATCTGATGCGGTCGAGACGAGCCGCCTCGGCACTGCTTTGGCCCAGGAGTTCAAGATCAAGGCCTTGGGACAGCTCCGCTACTTCCTCGGCCTTGAGGTTGCTTACTCGTCACAAGGTATCTTCGTCTCCCAGCAGAAGTATGCCGGTGATCTGCTGACTCTGACCGGTATGACTGAGTGTGCACCAGCTAGCACTCCCATCGACCCCAATGTCAAGTTGGGGCGGGGGGAGGACTCGCCTCCGGTGAACCACTACCAGTATCAGCAGCTGGTGGGGAAACTTCTCTATCTGATGCACACTCGCCCCGACATCAGCTTCGCCGTCAACCTTCTCAGTCAGTTTATGCATGATCCTCACGAGATTCACCGCCAAGCGGCCAATCGGGTACTAGCGTATCTGAAAGGCTGCCCCGGGAAGGGACTGCTATTTCCGCGTAGCTCGGACAGGACCGTGAAGGTGTACACCGATGCTGATTATGGAGGGTCGATCGTTGACTGTCGATCCACCACCGGGTACTGCACGTTTATCTTTGGCAGCCTAGTCAGTTGGAAGAGCAGCAAGCAGGACAAAGTGTCCCGCTCCAGTGCTAAAGCCGAGTACCGGGCACTTGCCGATGGGGCCTCTGAGGCTCAGTGGATCTATGGGATTCTCCGTGACTTACACATTGAGTATTCCGGACTGTTGGGGAAGAGAAGAAGAAGATAATGACATAACTTGAACAGAGTACATGTAAGGGTATATGTACCCTAAGAGGGAGAGAGGATAATAGGGCTAATGGGCTTATAGAATAGGGCCCATTAGCCCATGAGGGATAGTCTATCACTAACACCCCCCCGCAAGCGAAGTATGGATATCTTCCATACCGAGCTTGGAGACCGCACGTTGAAGAAGAGGGCGGGAGAGTCCCTTGGTAAGGACGTCCGCTGCCTGGTCGGCGGATGCAACAAAGTCCAGGTCAAAGATCCCTTCGTCAACTCGCTCCTTGAAGAAGTAGCGGTTGCGCTCCATGTGCTTGATGCGGCCCTATAGTCCAGGGTTCTTGGCCAACGCGATCGTCGACTTGTTGTCGCAGAAGAAGTGAATCGGGCCAGCATACTCCACGCGAAGATCGTGAAGGATGCCGTAAATCCACTGGCCCTCAGAGGCCCCATCGGCGAGTGCGCGGTACCCAGCTTCGGCGCTAGAGCGGGAGACTTTGTCCTGCTTGCTACTTTTCCAGCTGACGAGACTGCCAAAAACAAATGTGCAGTAGCCCGTGGTAGACCGATGATCCACAACGGAGCCGGCAAAGTCAGCATCAGTGTAGACTTTCACTGTCTGGTCAGTGCTGCGAGGGAAGAGCAAGGACCCGGTGGGCGGCCTGATGGTGAATCTCCCGTGGGGAGTGCATAAACTAACTGAGCAGGTTGACGGCGAAGGCGATGTCGGGCCGAGTGTGCGTCAAGTAGAGGAGCTTCCCCACCAGCTGCTGATACCGGTGGGAACTCGTCAGCGGCGAATCCTCCCCTTTGCCCAACTTCACGTTGGGATCAATGGGAGTGCTCACCGGCGCACAATCGGTCATCCCTGTCAGTGCCAGTAAGTCGACGGCGTATTTCTGCTGCGAGGCGAAGATCCCACGGGGAGTAGGCTACCTCAAGACCAAGGAAGTAGCGAAGAAGGCCTAGGGCCTTGATCTCAAACTCCTTAGCCAAGGCAGTGCTGAGGCGGACAGCCGGCAGCATCAGATCCCGTGATAAGGATGTCGCCGACGTACGGCAGAATGGAGACACCGTTCGGCGGTGACGGAAGAAGAGAGAGGCATCTCCATTGCTCTGAGTGTACCCTTCGGTCTTCAGAACAGAGGAGAACCTCCCAAACCACATGCGCGGGGACTGCTTGAGTCCATAGAGGGACTTCCGCAGTCGGCACACGTGACCGGGGGGGCCGAGTGAGTAGCCCGGGGGTTTCTGCATGTACACCTTCTCCGTCAAGTCGCCGTGCAAGAAGGCGTTCTTGACGTCGAACTGGCGGATGGCCCAGTGGAAGTGCGCTGCAAGCGCCAGAATAAGCCGGACAGTCTCCATCTTCGCCACGGGAGAGAACGTCTCGAAGTAGTCCACGCCATAGGACTGAGTGAACCCCCGAGCCACAAGCCGAGACTTGAGGCGTTCGAGAGTACCGTCCGCATGATGCTTCTTGGCATGAATCCACTTGCAGTCCACTACCCTCTTGCCCGGAGGTAGTGGAACGACGTCCCACGTGTGGTTCTTGAGGAGAGACTACATCTCCTCGTCCATCGCCGTTTTCCAATGGGGAGAAGCGATAGCATCGGCTAAGCGTCGAGGAACGGGATCCGACTCGATGCGGGTGAGGAACAACCGGTAGTGAGGACTCAGCCGGTCAAAGGAGAGGTAATGAGAGAGAGGGTAGAGGGGGGCCTTAGTGCACTGACGGACCCCTTTCCGTAGAGCAATAGGCCACCCCAGCTGATCGTCACCATCGACAGGAGAAGGAGCGGAAGCAATGGGGGACTCCCCGGGAGGAGCAGTAGAGGACACCAGGAGTCGTAGGAGACTCATCGGAGGGCGAGGGTAGACCGGGAGGGGGGGGGTGACGAGGGTTGGTCACCGAGAGAGGAGGAGGGTGACGCACCAGGGTTTGACAAGGATGGGGGGCCGGAAGGAGGAACGGAGACCAATGGGAGAGGGAGAGCTGCCGAAAGGTGAAGGGCAGGTAACGAAGAAGAGGTAGAGGACACGTCCAAGGACCCCGCAGGAGGAAGTGAGGAAAAGGAATCAAGGGGAGAAAGATCCGGAAGTGATGAGGGTGGAGTGGGAGTGGTGGACTCCACGATCGGACTTGGCCTCAAGGGGGGGGCCGAGGGAGCCTCATCCAGCGGAAGGCGTGATGAGGTAGAGTAGTCCCCAAAATAGGGTTCATGCTCGGCAAAGGTGACATTTGCCGAGATGAAGAACCGCCGAGAAGGCGGATGATAGCATCGGTACCCTTTTTGGAGGGAAGAGTAACCCACAAACACACACCGGAGTGCGCGTGCATCAAACTTCGTGCGTGTGGGAGAAGTATCATGGACGTAGGTGGTGCAGCCGAAGACACGAGGCAAGAGTCCCGTCCGCAAAGAAGCATTCGGGAATGCCACAGTCATCCGGTCCAAGGGGCTGGAGAACTCCAGGAGTGGGGTGGGGATACGGTTAACGAGGTGAGTACTCGTCAAAACCGCCTCTCCCCAATAACGCCCCGGCGCCTTAGAGTCCAACAGCAATGTCCGCGCCGTCGAGGTAACATAGCCGATGCGACGTTCAGCCATGCCATTCTGCTCGGGCGTGGCCACACAAGAGGACTCGTGGAGGATGCCCCGGTCGGCAAAGAAGGAGGCGAGGTCAGCGTTGAAGAAGTCCCGAGCATTGTCAGAACGAAAACGCTGGATGCCTCGACCAAACTGTGTCTGTACCATGGCGCAAAAATGTCGAACATTCTGCACAACCTCCGACTTCGCAGTCAGGAGGTAGACCCACGTATAGCGGGTAGCTTCGTCCACAAAGAGTAGACAGTAGCAGTGCCCTTTCAGACTGATCTGCGGTGCCAGCCCCCAAACATCACTGTGGACTCGGAACAGCGGGGTCGATGTGTGAGACGAGGATGAAGTAAAGGAGGATCTGCGGTGCTTGGCTAACTGACAAGGTTCACAAAGCATAGTCTTAAGGTCCACGCCCGAACACAACGAGGGAAAAAGACGCTGTAAAGTGGAGAAAGGTGGGTGTCCAAGTCGCTGATGCTCCATCAGAAGGCGTCCCCGACGCTGCTCAGCCACCAAGAGAAGAGTCCGGTGCACCATGAAGCACTGGGAGCGGCCTTCATCGTCCAGCATCAGCAGTCCGTTCTCCCGCCTAATCGGTGTAGTCCGGCCCACCTTGTCAGACAGAAACATGCCGTCAGGTTGTAGGTGAAAGGAGCAGGAGATAGCATCAACTAAGCGCTGCGGAGACATAAGCACGGCCCGCAGGTCAGGGACATGGAGAACGTTGTGGACCACACCGAGGCCGTCCACATAGACTGCCCCGATTCCGGCCACACGGAGACGTCCACCCCCGGCCGTGAGGACAGTGCGGCCACCACGATGCCGCTCATATGATACAAACCGGGCATTGCTCGGGGTCATGTGTTCGGTAGCCCCCGAATCAAGGACCCAAGTCGTATCGGAGACGACAGGTGAGTGGAAGGCCGTATGGCCACAGTACCATGCATCTGAAGATGAAGGAAGGGAAGACGCACCAAAGCCGCCGAAGTAGGCCGTGGACGGATTCTGCAGGGCAGCCATCTGGTCACGGAGGCGGGCCAAATCTGCCTGAAGCTGGTCCATAGTCACTGCGGAGGGGCTGGCGGAGGAGGAATCAGAATGGGCCACCATGGCCTTGCCTTCTTCGGCCTCTTTCTTCTTTCGCCAGTCATTCAGGCGCTTCTTGCACTTGCTCTTCCCGTGGCCCGGTTCGCTGCAATACGAGCAAATCGTCGTCCCAGCTGGAGGAGCGGCGTAGATGGGCGTAGGGAGGATCGACGGTGCCTTGCCGCCTGAAGGGAGGGCAGAAAGTAGTGCGGTCGACTCACTTGGGGGGCCGGAGGAGGGAGTCCCATGGAGGAGGAAGTGGCTTTCCTCTTCTTGAAGCTCCTTCACCAACTCTTCGAGGGCAGGAGGACCTTCCTTGCGGTGCAAGGCACGACGACGTACGTCATCATACTCGCGGTTCAGGCCATTGAGGAAGCCCATGATCCGCAGAAGAAGCACATTCTGGAACATCTTGGACGTCGGATCGTCGGGCGGTAGGTAGTAATCCACTTCATCCCACATCTTCTTGTGGGCAAGTGCATATTCAGAGATCGTCAACGACCCCTGACGGAGATTGCTGGCCTGACGTGCAAGGGAATAAAGACGCCACCAGTCGCTTTCCCGGCCACAGAAAGAGCGCACCTGATCCCAGAAGCCTTTCACCGTTTTCTGATGCGGAAGACGGTCGCGGAAATCTGGAGCCAGGGTGTACGCATACATCCAGCTGAGGATGAACTGGTCCTCAACGTCCCACGCTGCATAATGTGGGTGGTCGATGGTAAGGGGGTCTTCAGTGCAATGCTTGAAGAGCTGGCGCGCCTTCAAGGTGGTCTCGACGAAGCGCATCCACGGGAGTAGATTCGGGCCCCGTAAGAGTGTCGTCTCGGGGACCGACGGAAGCGGATGAGCCACCTTGTAGGACAGTGGCTTCTCCAGGAAGTCGGTCTCGGTGAACGGCATGGTGCTGTTACGGCGCTGCTACTGTAGTGATGCGGCTGCTGTGCGTGCGCGGCGGCTGCGGGCTGCGGCTGCTGTGCGTGCGCGGCGGCTGCGGGCTGCGGCTGTTGTGCGTGCGCGGCGGCTGCGGGCTGCGGCTGCTGTGCGTGCGCGGCGGCTGCGGGCTGCGGCTGCTGTGCGTGCGCGGCGGCTGTATATGGGCGATGTCAAACCCTAGGGAAGGAGCTCTGGAGCTTTGATACCATGTTGGGGAAGAGAAGAAGAAGATAATGACATAACTTGAACAGAGTACATGTAAGGGTATATGTACCCTAAGAGGGAGAGAGGATAATAGGGCTAATGGGCTTATAGAATAGGGCCCATTAGCCCATGAGGGATAGTCTATCACTAACACGGACCGATTCACTTCTTCTGCGACAACAAGTCGGCAATTGCTTTGGCCAAGAACCCTGGCCAGCAGGGAAGGATCAAGCACATGGAACGTGACCGCTACTTCTTCAAGGAGCAGATGGACGAGGGCATTTGTGACCTAGACTTTGTTGTCTCTGCTGATCAGGCTGCGGACGTCCTCACCAAGGGGCTTTCCAGACCTCTTTTGCAACGTGCTGTATCCAAGCTCGGCATGGATGACATCCATACTTCGCTTGCAGGGGGCTGTTAGTGAGACATCCTCTATATGGGCTAATGGGCCCTATTCTATAAGCCCATTAGCCCTCTTATCTCTCTCTATCTGAATAGGGTAAAATAACCCTCTTGTATCCTCTCTCCCTTGGGTAACAAGTTACAATCCTCCTCTTCCATCGAGCTTCCTCTCAATCCTAACCCCAGGTTAGGTTCTCATTGCAGAGCAATTAGTAATCAATTAGGTTCTCATCACAGAGCATTCTCGTCGCAGAGAAGCTCGTGCAGGACAACATAAGAATCGAAAAAAATAATATAGTAATCAATTAATTTGAACTGCACTCGTGTCTCATCGCAGAGCAACTGTGCTAGAAAAAACTGTAGAATAACCCAGTCCCACGAGTAGCAAACCAAAGAACCATCCCCCACTAGCAAAAAAAAATTCATACCCTCTGAAGTATTCGTTAAAAGCGAGAAAGTAAGCAAAGACAAAAAGGTTAGAGATAGAAAGCGTGAGAGGAAAAGCCCAATGAAGAGGAAGAAAAAGAGAGAGAGGAGAGAGAGACCTCAAGTGACTCATCGTAAACACGCCTGAGTTTCCCAGTTCTGTACCAAAAAACTCTAATTCTGCGATCGGGTGATGTAGTCACAAACTGGCTACCATCTGGACTCACCTACAGAAATCAATCCCAAAATACATAACAATACGTGCAATGAATGGAGAAAAAGAAAGCCCACACCCACCTCAATGCCTGACACAGTCGTCTTACATTTAGCTATCTCAAAGAGGTTTGTGTCAACCTTCAGGCTGAAGCGTACACTGCACAGACAACATCCCGAATTTTAATTGTAAGGGAAGAACCTGTCTCGATTGACAAGCGTACCAGCATCTTGTGAGAAGAAAAAGAGTAAAAAATATACCCATCTTCCGGGAAGGATAGTGTGGAAGGAGACCAATATTCTAGCACTCCTTTAGCATCTACGGATATCACTGCATCATACCCTTGGTTGTACTTCATGTGCTTTATTGGGCACAAATGTATCTATAAAAAGGAAGAAAAGTGAACAATTTGGACTGGGCAAGGTGATAAGAAGGGTTCACCATCCCAGGATGAGTTTGTCATCATCGTCATCACAAGCGTGCGTGGTGATCATAATAATGATGATGATTTTCAAGAGAAAGGTGAATGGCGATGACGAGTGGAGGAAATTAGAGGGAGAAAGAGATAGAGAGAGAGAGAGAGGAAGAGGAGGGGAGACAGGAGAGAGAGAGATAGAAAGGGAGAGACAGTGAGAGATAGGGAGTGAGAAAGCATCTTGACAGAAATGAGAGGAGATAGATAGCCAGACATTGTCACAGGAGTGAGATGGTAGGATGATGACTAGAATGAAGACTTTTTCATCGTGATCCTAGTCGCAGATGAATGACGACGATAATGATGACCTGGTCATTGTCGTCGCCATCGTCATCCTGGCATGAACAAATGACAAGAACGATGACAATGACAACTCGTCATCATGCTCTCCTCATCGTCTTCCGGGACAGTGAACATAATAGTTAGAAAATTATGAACCTTCTTTGAGATGATTGGCTCATTGGACCCAGATCGAGCATCATAAACATGAACCAGTGGCGAGTCTCGCTCACTGACAGCTAGCCTGGGCTTTGCATCTCCATGTCGAAAGACCCATTCAACAGCTCCCGCCACAAAAGGCAGCCGCATCATCAGCATCATATCATAGTTAACTACATCATATATCTTCACTGAACGGTCATCAGAAATCGTGCAGCAAAGCAAGCCATCGGCACTGACCTAAAACCCCAAACACCATTAACTATCAAATTGTATAGTTAATACAAAGACATAGGGGAGAAGTATGGTTAATGGTGTTAAACAGTTGAATAAAAAAAATCAGCTTCTTATCTTGTATTCAGACAGGATAAGAAGCTGCCGCGAAGATGGTAAAACAGATGGCATTATCATACAAGATTAATGAAATTTCAGAGCATAAACTGGAAGCTGCACTTACAGATAAACCCTCAATGGGGCCTAAATGAGATCTAAAATGCTTGGCAAACTCAATTCCAATGGCCTTCTTCTTCCAAAATTTCAGATGACCTGTTCATGGTGAAATCAATATAAGTGGGTTCATCTAAAAAGCTACAATTTCAAAGAGTAAAGTACATTCATTCCAATAAATCGTCAATATCCATAAATCAAACTTCACTCCGCGTCTTCCAAACGGAAAGTTGAACAAAATGGAAACTCAGACCCGCCTCTTTCAAAAAGAGATCAATCAGATCGCGATAATATTCCAAATTCATGAACGAGTTATAAGAGAACCGAAGATTCAGTAATGAACATACCGTCAATACTGCCAGTAATGAAGAAATCTGCCGACGAAACTGCAACATGCGTGACCACATCTCGATGCATATAACTCTTTTCATACCTGCGGATCCCAACGGATGAAGAAACAATGTATCCACCGGAAGAAAAAATCAAACAAAGATCATTTAAAATCAAATAAATAACAATTCACGCTAAGATCATGAACTCACATGTGAGCGCAAGGTAGAGCATCAAGGTAGGCCTGCTCAAATTGCAGAGGCCGCTTTGGTCGAGCAAGTGGAGCTGGAGCCGGGCCTACAGCGACCTCTTCTTCTTCGATTGAATCTAAAGTTGCTCCCTCCATATGGCTAACTACTGATCTTCTTCTCTTCTACAGAGATCTTCAGATGATGGGTTGTCTCAGAATTGGCCAAGAACACAACTTTCCGGCGGGCGGGAAAGGCAAATCTTTCTGGACTGTCGGAGATGGCGGACAACGCTAACCCTCATCTTTGATATACTGGGCCAAAACCCACATCTTGAATTTCTGAAATAATGCACCCAAAACTCACTTCTCTGAATTTGGAATTTACCATTATATGAGGCATGGTTCCTAGTTATTTCACAAAAATCATGCACCTGAATTGAAAAAAGAATCAATAAAAGTCAGTTCAAATGAAAAGGCATTCTGAACCTCATGAGCAGTGCATTTATTAGAACTCCAATTGAAAGTTCCAGCCAAATAGGAACCAGTAATGCAGTGTCCAATTATAGAATTTAGGTATTATGCGTGTGATACACAGAAAGGAATATAATAATGCATTGTTTTTTGCATTAGTTATGTTTCATTAGTTTCCTCGCCTTGAGAAGTAAATATAAACCTGCATCACATTATAATGCATTGTATTCAAAGATACTGAACGCAAAAAACCCCACACCCTCATATATGAAGGCTATAGGATGCCTCCTAATACTTACACTAATACACTCATTCAGGTGACCAAGTATATCATGAAGGAAATTTTGTTTTAGTTATTTCATGATACAACATTTGGTATCAATATTGTCTAGTTGAGTTAATGGTTACAAATGCTTTAGTTCCCGGGGTCTGACATGACCACATTTCAATATTTCACAAATACAGCAAAGTTTGATTCAAATATATGATAACTAGGATGCAAGTAGGGTTGTGATGTGGAGGAGTATGATAAATAATTTAAGGATGGGTGAGGAGTACAATGACATCTCAAAAAGGAAAAAATGCTGAGTTTTATTTCTTAGAAAGACTGGGATACACCAAATTATTGTTTTCCTCCAATATAAAGACATCGTGAACATTATTGGTTGTGTGGTTTAGGTGCCATAGGTTGTAGAACCATTGTAGTAGAGAAAATTTATTGTAGAACAAGTCTTGTTTAATTTAATGTCAAAGAATCATAAGGTGAACTATTATAAAAATCCAAATATTTAGTAAAGTTTAGATGATTAATGATCTGATAAGTAACCTCCTTCTTGCAGGGCAATGATAAGGTTTGGCGGCACCATCAGCTTACCAACTCCAATGAATATTGAGATGTTTCCAACAAACCTATAGAAGATGGACCATTACATAGTTAGAGGACCTAACAAGAACTGGCCTAAAGAGCAACATGAGGTGCCATGTCAAATCATTTTGACGCTCCATTAAATAAAATTGGTTGTTGCTACACTCATTACACTTTTTATATTGTCCACCATGTTATAAAATATACCCTTTATCTTTTGTATAAAAGGTGCATATTGAGGCATGATACATTTAATTATTGATACACATGATAGTAGAGTGACGAATAATCAAAATACATCACATCCTAAATGGCGTGGTAAACCGTGGTGATTAATTTTGCATTGGGTATATAAATGGTAAGGCATGGGAAGATGTTCTGTTATCTCCAGAAGTCAAGCGATGAAGAAATACATCAAACTGAATTACAATAATGGCAGCTGTACCTTAATGAATAAACTTAATATTTATGCGACCAACAAAGCAAGCCTCTGATTTTGGGCCTAAAATTTACCATGCATGAATATTTGGATAACCTCTACCAGATTTTGAATACTTACATCAGTGAACTTCATTTTGTTACTCCAGGTCATAACTAGTATGTATGATTTAATCAATATATTTATAACACACTATTATTATTATTTTTTATTTATAGAACTAGGAAGAACATAAATAATTAATAAAAAAATAATGAAAAATCTTTGAATTATGATTGATAACTTTTAGGAATCATGATTAATTAATAATTTATAACTTTTAAAATAAATATTTATAAATTTTAAGAAGCTAGGATTTTAATTATGCAGGCTGACATCATGAATTCAATACTTTGTTCTGAATGAAAGATAAAAATGTCATCACCTGAATATATTTTTCAGTTCAAATGGAGGGTCAAAAGATAATCATTTTATTTAAACACAAAAATAATCCAATTTTGCTCTAAAAATCATATGACCAGCAGTAGTCAAGCAGCTGGTTATGAAATGATATTTTGATTGGGCATTTGTCAAAATTATTGGAGAGTATCTGTGAGAAGTTTTTAAATTTTTGTATAAGTATAGATATTATTATCTTTCCTCATGAAAACCACCGACATCAATAATTTTTTGAAGAATAAGCTTATTTGATGAAAACTTTCATTCAATGCCTTTGACTAATCAAGGAAGCAGAAACTAAAATCGTGAATCTGGGGATCCATTTCAGCAGAGATCATTACATTTCCTCAAACCTTAATCTTGCTCAGAATTTCAGAATGTGCCTTTAACTAATCAGAACCCCGATAATAACTTAATGCAGGTGCTGAAAATGATGATGGAGCTGAATAAAAGGATATTAGAGAAGATAGAAAATAATGAAAGGGCCCATGAGGAGCTTAAAAAGTCTCTTGTCAACCTAATGGAAGATGAACAAAGCAACATGTTTGCCAATCAAAGTGAACCCTCAACTCAAAATTTGTGTCATCTCATCAGCCTTCGCACGTTGAGTCACATGCATCATCTTCCTTGCCTTCAGTCAATTAAGAAAATTGGAAATCCAGTCATGCTATGCCTAGAGTAGTGCTGTCAAAAGAATTATCTGCCCTTATCATGGAAATTCCTAATGATGAAGTCGAGGGAGAGGAGAGTGAGCACACCGATGTTCTGGTAGAAGAAATAGTTGAAATATATCCTTCTCAAGAACATCACAAAACTCATGTTCCTCTTCGAAAACATCTTCATTATGGAATATCAAAAGATAATTCAATTGAATGCATTATGGATCAGGATTCTTTGAAACATGGTACTTGTATAGATAATGGAAAAGAAAATCCTGAAAATTTTGAACCTTGTGTAGTTATGCTTGAACATCAAATGTGTTCTATGAGTAATGATGATCTTTCAAATATGACTAAATATTATGAACAAGATATTGACGAAGAAAATATGGATCAAGAATTTGTGGATAAAGAATTGAATGAAGAGCTATTTGAATAAATCATTTCAGATATCCATATGTTATTTATGGAGGAAGAAACCGATATAGTAAGTACTCCCTACTTGAAAATCTGTAAAGAACATGAAATCATTTCTGATATTGATATACGATTTTTTGATGTTGAAAATGATATTTTTTATTAATGTACCTGGGAATTTTAATGATCATATGATTATTAAGGAAGCATATGATGTTTCGTATCGTTCTTTGATCCATAATGATAATGATGTATCTTTGAAACATATGAAAGAAAATTTAAATATGAATATTGACACTATCCTACGTAAAATAGATGTATTCAAAGAAAAGTATTTTTATAAAAGAATTGAGGATCACAGATTTTTGGAAGATTAACCATGGATGTTTGGGAGAGCAGATATAAGGGCTAAAAATTTTGAATATGTGTGAACCATTGGAAAATGGGCTACAATCCTTTTTACTGATTGTCATGACCATTTCTTTGAAACCCAACTGCAGCGACAATATTATATCGATTTTTCCCAGGCCTATTGGATTAAACTGCTTTATTCTATCAGATATGTTTGTAAAAACTGCAGGATATCTATGCTATTTCATTAATTTAAATGATGTTTCATTAGAATCTTCTGGCCTAATTGAAGAAAAAAAGGTATATCACATAGCATGGCATGATCAACTTTTGCATCATCAAAGTTTTCCTTTAAACTTAGATTTCTGC
This sequence comes from Wolffia australiana, assembly GCF_029677425.1. Classification (NCBI taxonomy): domain Eukaryota; kingdom Viridiplantae; phylum Streptophyta; class Magnoliopsida; order Alismatales; family Araceae; genus Wolffia; species Wolffia australiana. The sequence goes on along the minus strand of NC_135854.1, from coordinate 5,206,336 downwards.
AGAAACCAAATAAGCTTTTTACTTTGTCATCCCTAATCATCTGTTCCTTTCACACAAATCTTCTATCTATTCTGAGTATTCCATGTATAATATTAATATTTAAAGCTTATTTTTACTGAATGGCATTACCATTTTACAGACATGAAAAAACACTTATGGTTTGGAATAAATATAAATATCATGTTATTAGAATATGTTGCTTTATTATATGAATGCCGAATGATTTTTCATGTTGCATGGAATGATGATCTAAATCACATTGAATTTTTTTCTTATGAGCTGATGTTGAGCATTATAGATATATTCTCTAACGATGTCATGTTTCTTGCTCTACCATAAGTATATTATTGATGTCAAGTTTTGAGTAATATAAACCTCAAAGAAAAATTAAAATACATGTTTATTCTGATGGTTATTGAACATCTTTTACAGAACTCTTTAATCCGTGAAAATATTTTTATTTCGAATTTATATCTATTGGATTTTCCTTTTCATACGCTATTAATAAAATAATAAGATTTCAATTTTATTTCTTCTCATTTTTTTGTCTTTGCTTTGCCTTGTGTTTCTTTGTTTGTGCTCGCAGATGTTCAAATAATAGAAACCTTTTGTGCACTAGGGAGCCAAGACTACAAATAAAATTAAAAAGATGCATGAAGAAGAAGAAGATTACCCCTTGGTATGCATGCTAAAGATATTTTGACTTGCTTTTTAAGGCATTAGGGACCATGCTTATTTTTAGGTTGGGCAGTGAAATTCATGTGATATTTTCTAAAAAAACATTATTTTAAATTCAAGCATCATTCTTAGTTGGGAGGAATTTATTTTTCTGAAAAAGATAGATGTTAAGAATCCCATCTTGAGAAATTCATTTCCATCCTTGATCCAGAAAGAGTGAGTTGAGAAGTTAAACTCCTCGGGCATCATGAGCTTTTCACAATGATACCAACCTTGGGTTTAGACAGCATGTGTGAGACTTTCCAAATAGTGAGGATGACTAGTGTACTGAGTTGGGGGGTTCAAAAATCAAAGGGCGGAAATTCTATGGGTATGAGTGATGAGAGCGAGTGAAACTCTGTTGTTTTTAACATAGATTAACCTAGTCCTTAATGTTGTTTAGGGATATCTAGCCCAAGGTGATGATAAACCCTAACCAGGTTTATGTGAATGCCCCCCAAAAAAATGCATGGAAATAAGTCCTAACATGGATACCAAGAAAATAAAAAGTTGGTGAAGCTCTGTTGTCCTTGAACCCCTAAGTCTTCCATGGACGATAATACTTAATACCTTTCAACCCTTCCCCCAAAGCCTCCTCTTATTCTACCCCAAAACCTTCACCTATTTGACTCCCATAGCATACTCGGATCAACTCAAAGTCTGTATATTTGGTTATTCAACTATATATAAGCTCTATAAAACGAGCCATTAATTTAGATATAAATATCTAGGTTAGGCAGATAAATCCATATTGGCTGCCACCTTTCATTGGCCAAATGGGTGATCAACGTCAATATAAATATGTGATCAACATCATATAACCTGGTTATCAACATGTTGCACAAATACCAATTCTTACTTCAATGATTTGGCCTGTTGACCATATAGTAAAACATCACATATCTTTGTATACATGGTGCTCATCCATTACATGTATGAATTGCACAGTTCAAACCTTATGAATTTTGTTATCTTCATATTTATAAATCCTTATGTGAAGAAACATATCTGATCTAGTGTAAATATATTGAATGAGAGTCGATTTGGAAAAATGCACTTTGAATATTCATCAAAAAACATAATTAGGTGTTTTACTAAAAACAGTAGGTCTTAATATTTGACAAGGATAAACCAAAATTGTTTCAAGGTCAATATCCCATCAATATCAAGATAAATTCCTCAAATTGAGATCTTAAATCATATCAAACATAATATATATTAGATATTCATCATATCATCTCCATCCGATAGAGTAATCCTCCAATACATGTAACATACTATCTGAATCTTAAAAGGATAATGAGATTACGTGTGTGTTAGTTTCAATATACGATAAGGGATATGCTTAGTAAGGGCTAGGGTGGCATGAGAAATGAATGAATGCTTAGTATTATCTTACTCATACAAAAGTTCAAAGGAAAAATATGGAAAGGGTGCTTACCAATAAATAGAATATATTGAAACACTATTAAATAATGTGCGTAATCCCTATCCTCTAATACCTTAAATAGGAACTACATAAGCTTAAAATTACTAAGTGAAATGAGATAACAGTAAAAAAAATTGATCCTAACATTACATACTATATTTATATCTGAATGTCTAATTAGTATTGAGATATCATACAAGTAAATACTCAGGACTCTAATTAAGCATTGATAAATCAAAATCTGGTGCCATTTATTTCGTGGAAGTGGAATTGAAGACATATTTGATCCCCACTACATAGGTGATTATATCTTCACCTCCTACCCATATTATCCATGATTTCTTAATCTTTATCAAATTAAACCTGGTTCTCCTAGGTTATCCTGCATTTGAAATGATTATCTATTCTTCAACATACTTTTCTCCAACAAACTTATGATGATTCTCTCTTGATTTACACCTAATAATTTATGTTTTATGTATCAAACATCTGTATATTTGATAATACCAAATAAATACAATATATTGTAGCTTAAAATGGTTTATTACAAATTTATAATGAAATTCTGATCTTCTTGCTTTTATAGCATTTCAACAGAATTTTCTAACATTAGCTCCATAAGCCAGAAAGTATAAAATTGAAATTATTTAAATATTTTCGAGGTTTAATAGATTTTTAAAATGATATAATGAATTTTCAAATATTTTTGGTAATTCTTTTGGATTTTTTTATATGAATTTCATAAAAAAATGATTTTATAAGTTATAATATATATTGATGGCTTTAATTAAATATTTTAAGGTATTTAAGTGTGTTTATTACACCCTACGAGCTGTTGGGATCCAATTCATCGGGATTTCAGCCAATCATTAGCTTCAGCAAATGATTGGTGTTAGCCAAGCCTTAGCTTCAGCCAATGATTGTGTCATTTTTTCATATTATAATTTTTTAGATATGAAGTATCACATCCAATAGAATAAATACTTGGTTTTTACAGTAAATGCAGCCGCTCTGGCATTCCATGTGGTATCATATGATTCAATGATGGGAAATGCATTAAATTTTCCCAACATTCAATTTACTTTTTCAATATTTTTTTGGTACACATGACATAATCTGATAGGATGCGGTCCTTAAATGCAGACTTTCATGGAAATTAATGCTGCTTTTTTCGACCAAATCAAGGATATATTACAGATAATGAATTAAAGTCATTTAAAATGCAGATTACAACATCGAATTCTTGTGAAACCTATGAGGAGAGAATAAATATCAATGAGACCAGAACATCAATGAGGCATTGATTTCTCTAACATGGAATTTCTCGTTCCTTATCATGGATTTCCAGTCCTTCCCAGAGTATCAACGGCTCACATTTCTCCAACTTTGAACAATGATATGTAATGATCTGAAAGAAGTTTACCTTCGCTACCGATCTTTACCCCCTCTATCGAACATCTCGGATGTATCAATAGACCGCCAATTATTGTAAAAAAGTACACTTGGATTTTATTCGTAATTATGATTAGCAGAGTGGTTTGCACATTCAATATTGTTTTGGTCTGTTCTTGCATCCCAAGAGAGAAGGATTGAAGAAGTGACATTTAGATCAAGACATGTGAACAAAAAACACCAGTCTATATATTGGCATGTGACGATAAGGTTAGTATGATCTTGATCTTTTTTACTCACATATTCATCCTTTTTCCTATGTTAACATTATTGATACCCTAGGATTTCATCATCTTGCATGCCTCCACAAAGCTCCGTCTGCTCGCCGGCGCATATCCACCTCATTTCTGTCACCATCTGTGAAGATGAATCTGCATCACTTGACCCCATTCTGTTGATTATCGATGCATATTTTTCACCATTTCTGTCGAAATCAGTGGTAGTATTTCAATCATCTGCTCCACTATACTCATGTCTCCACAATCAATTATAACCCAATGCTCCCAAAGTGCTAGCTAAGGTATTTTAGTTTAAATTGTTTGGATTTTATGAAGTTTTTTAATAAATTAGGTTTAATAGGATTAATATTTTCTGACCCTCCTAGAATTATTCTGAAATAATTTTCACTAGTTTTATTCTATTAAATTAGATGTAGTTACTAAAATAAATATCAAAATTAAAAAAATATAAATTAATTTTTTAAAAAAATTCAATACTTTCTTCTTGCGGATTCAACCCTTACTCTGTTCTCGCAAGGGATATTATAATTATTTTCATACATACCAGAAGGCCTTAAAATTCTTAATTAACCATAATTTCTGGCCCATTAATATTAAAACTCTTAAATCTTAATTAAATCTTCACAATTCCCTTATTCTCTACTATCATTCATTAAAGATGGAATGTATTTTTTACTCATGAATTTATTATCAACAAGAAAATACAATCTAGTTGACATTAATGTATTTTTTGCTCATGAATTTATTATCAACAAGAAAATATAATCTAGTTGACATTAATGTATTTCTTTCTCATGTATTTTTTCACATCCACATTTCAAAGTTTTCATGATATTTAAACTGGTTTAAAAAATTAAATACACAAATTATTAGCCTTTCTACATATAGGTAATGTAAGGATAATAGGCTAGAATCATGTATAATTCTTGGTTAGCCTGACTTGATAGAAAACAATTGTAAATATTTGGAAGTAAGATGGAAACATATGAAACTTTATTGTATCTACTCATTCTGTATCATAATCTAACTAATGAAAAACTATAAATCATTCACATCAACTAATGAACTTAATGACTAACATAGTCATTGCCAATAAGAGTATATATAGTTGGTACTTTTATCATTAAATATGTTTTGGTTACTTTGGGTTTTAAAATATCATCTTTATCATACTTTAACATTTTTTTTGGCTTCATGCATTTTTAAAATAAAATACTTGTGAGCTCACATTTCCTCCAAATTGTATATTTCATGTCATACTAGTTTTTGAGTTCATTTTTATCTCTCAATCAGAAAGGAAAAAGAATTGAAAAAACAAAATTATCAACACATAAAAAATAATCCAATAGGATAAAACCAGACACCCATACCTCATAATAGAAACTCAGAACATAACGGTGATGATTTATTCAATTCATCAAGATCTGAAAAATGGGAATAACTCAATAGAACTATTACACACAACATCCATAAGTAAAATATTACATGTAAAAAATACACCATAAAGTCATAATCATATGTTAAAATATGATAATTACTGAACTAATCCAAATAAACCAATGCTTCAACCTTAATTTCTTCTCGCAGAATAATGCCTTTGTGTTATTGTGTAATAAACGATATGAATATGAAGGCCTTGATGGATATTATGTGGCCGTCAAGCCAATCACACTACCATGTATATTTAAGTTCATTGAATAAATTATTTGCATTCATTATTATTCCGTGTGATGTTTATAATGAAGTCCACGAATACGTGCAATGACATAGTGAATTATGATGAGATCATAATACAGTGATCACTAGTCTTTAAACACGTATTCTACATATTCCTCTTCGAGGATAGTCGAGACGGACATCAAATTATCCGGATAGAATAGCACTAGCTGATCCTACTTATTCGATAAGTATAGCTGATCCTATGGCGACACTAAGGACAGATAGTGGGTGCTCTCTGGAGAAAGAGTTCACTGAATTGATCCGTATGAATCCCTGAATGGTATTATACCTAAACGTCAATCAGGTTGATTCAAGTCACAGTTGTATAAGTGATCCACTGACCTGAGACACCAAGGACATCTCGTAAGCGAACGACTACATTTTGACTGTGATATATGAGTCTCTAATCATGAGATTCAAATAAGTTATAAATTGAATGTAGTAAGAAGCTTACGGATGATGGATTATACATATACGGTAACTGATGACGGTAAAGGTTCCATGAGAGAGTTTGAGACTACTCAGTATCTTCTAGAGCACGAGGTGTAGCTTGGCACCCCACGGGCTGGAAACTTAACCTGTCGATTGGGTTAAATCGATCCTTATTTAATTAATCTATATGTTGATATAGTTAATTAATAAGGTTGGTCAATAAATGTTATTGGGCCATTTAAGTTATTAACTAGAACGATACATGGGCCTAGAGGGTCACACGCACAAGGTCATAAGGGCATTGGTGGATATATTTTTCTTTGGAGGGTTTTTGAGAAAAACCTTAAGTGAAATATAAAGAGGGAAAGGGGTCTCATTTTAGACACCCATGCAAGTTTCATTTGAGAGCCCCTCCCCTCTCCACTCTCTTCTACACTTCCAAGGAAGAGTGTCTTCATGGTGAGGAGATCTTCAAGGTTCTCAAGAAGAAGTGAAGAAGAAGACGTGGAGATCCAAGCTCCGAGTGACCACGTGGATACTTCTAGAGGCCGGGCGCGTGAACGGCTTCAGAACGATCTCGGAACGACAAAGTCAAGGGTGGAACGTGTTCCCCAAAAGGTACTACAAAATTTCATTTTGATAGATCGATTGAGAATCGATCGACCACGCTTCCGCATCCATGGAATGTATTTTTCATGGATGAACCAAACTACAGAACCCAACAGGCCTCAGGAGCAAAAACGTTAATTTAAGGTTCTTCAAAAATAACTTGTATTATACCACAATTGCTTATTTGATTTTGGAAAATATTTAATTCAAAGATGAAAATATGCGTACACTTTAACTCAACTATTTAATTATTAAAAATATAAATAAGTTATTATAATATTCTGAGTTGCTGAATCTCAATTAAAATTTAATGAATTTGTGTTTCAATATATCTTTTAGATTTATTTAAATACTCTTCATAAATTTAATTTTATTCAATTTTAATGTTAAACTGATGCAGGTTGATTGTTCAAGATGCCATAATTATATATTTTAGAGAAATTTAATTTGAATATTGATATACTTGTACATAATGCAAAAAAATTGAACTAAATAATAATTCTCAAATTCATTGGGAATATTTGTTCCAATGTAAAAAATGTTTATTCACATCTATTAAAATGTTTTGAAATTTGATTCATATTTTTTTCTTTTTTAACCAATTAAGAAATCATTTTTGGAGAAAGATTAAAATTTGAAACTCAAAATGAATAAGAATCAATCAAGATTTATCAATTTCCTAGAGCCAAAATTGAGCATATCTGATAATTTGGGAGAGATAAGATGCAAAAATAACATTTAGAATAAAAATAATGTAATAAGAAAACATTGTTCATGATTGTGTAGGGTATAAGGGTAAATCAGCAGCATAAAAGTTAATCCACAGAAGGTCTTTTAAACATCAATGAATGCAGAAGGTTTTCTATGAAATCATAATCTTTTTGAAAAATTCTCATCGATTTTATACTAACATTATCTTGTAAATGGATAAAAACATTATGAGAGATTCCCTTTTTCATTTGAATCTGTTTGTAAATGAAGATATTATTATATTTGACCATGCAGTGACGTATTTCTTGGGATTAACTGTGTACTGATGAGTAAATCCCAATGAAAATGAAGGAGAAGAATAATATCGCTGCAACCTAGATACATCAAGTTTTTTGTTGTGTCAAGATGAAAATAATGTGTTAATTTATATTCCAAAACATATAGATAGAGGATGAAGAGTATTTAGATTAATAATAAACTGAATATTTGAATTTTAAATATCTGATTACGCATTTTGCCACTCTTTTCTGATAGAGATCAAAGATTATATTTTCAACTTAAAGTTAAATATAGTTTTTATTATTGAACACTCTCTATTTGTTCAACAGTCTTTAGCCCCTCATATTTAAAAAAAATTTGTTTCATTAATTGTGTTGGCAACCCACTAGTTTTTAGTATAGCAAGTACCTGGATAACTTCAGCTCAAGTTAACCCGGTTTCTCTTTAATCTCTAAACCCAAAACTACATTTAACCTAATAACATCCAAGGAACCAAAAAGTATCAATGGCTCCATTGCTTAAATCAACATTTTATCATCCATCTTTTCACTTCTAGCACTAATCTTCATATATCAATTTCCAATATGACCACCATGGTCAAATAGATCATTGTTTCTGAATGTTGGAAATTTTTTTGATCAAACTCGAGGTGTCTAACCTTACCTTCAATACTCACTTGGGATCAGTTTGTAAGTGTCAAACTTAGTCCACTGTCTCTCATTAATGCCACTGAGGTCTTGAGGCGAATAAGGTTTGTTTGTAAATGCTTTTATCAAAACTATAACCAAAGTGTAAGGTTCAATCCATTATTCTTTCTATGTTCTTACCTAAGATACCCAAAAAATGTGTATCACTTTGAGATGAATTTCTCTGCTCCAGTCCTATGGATTTTAACAGGTGTACCAGTCAGTCTAGAACAATGGTATATGTACAAAAGCATGGACTGAAAACCCTGAAACCTCATTGGTACAATGAGGCAAGGATAATATTCTAACTCATAGGATTCAATTATCTATGAATGCTATCAAACACATAATACGGTATGCATCTGCTCAGCCACAACATTTGAGAGATCAACTATTGAAAGAGCTAAAGACTCTCATTCACCGTTTTAACTGACTAATAAGCTACATGACCTAATCTTGTAAAGAAAAGTAATTTTACCATCAGTACAAGAAAGTGTACTGGGTTGCTGAAATAGATTTTTCCTTTATTTTCTTTTATATACTACATGAAGTCAGATAATCAA